>NW_004524780.1:3998382-4005104 GCF_000260255.1 Octodon degus
AAGAAAGAAAGAAAGAAAGAAAGAAAGAAAGAAAGAAAGAAAGAAAGAAAGAAAGAAAGAAAGAGTGAGCTACACCCACTGTACGGAGACTCCTTGTTAGTGTCCGGGGAGCCTACCAACCCACCAGAATTGAGCACCTCTTTTTCCTGAGTGTGTGGCTGGAGCACGTTCCTGTTCCCACAGATGGACCAACAAAGCCACACAAAGGCAAGTGGAAGTGCACTTTCTGGATCAGCTCAAAAGCATGCTCCTTCCTTGTGCCTCTACCATGTCATTCTTCTAAGGGACAGCAGCAGAAATGCTCTCCATGGCAACAGGAGCTTGTTTCTTAAAGATAGCAGAGCCTTGCTGCTCTGAGCCTTTAGTTACTGCTCTGACAACGGCTAACCTGACCCTTGTCACCACCATGGCCTGAGTGGCCTCCTGAGGGTGGGCTCTGCCCAGTCTCTTCCAGGTTGCACTCTAAGCCAAAGTCCCACAAAGGAGGCAAGTCGCACAGGAGGACCCACAAACGGCTAGCTCTAGAAGAAAAGGAGTCAACCAGAGATGACATGGATCTTCCCCCTACACGCACACACACACACACACACACACACACACACTACACATACACACACACACACACACACACCACAAGGAGTATGGATTGATGACTCACAGTCAGGAGCCAGAGCAGTCTGTCATCAAGGTACATGGGTTGGACTTTCTCAGCCACTGAGGAGCATAGGTCAGGGTATAGGACCAGAGAAATCCTGGTATGCAGAGTAAATTGCCACACTTCAGGATGTGTGGCACTGACCTGGGTGTGTCCTGGTGGACCCAACATCAGCCTTTCAGTGCCACCATACTGGAGCCACCCACAGGAATCACTACAAGGGACCAGTAGCCACACTTATGGCTGGACTCCTTCAAGGTTAAAAAATGTCTGCTTGGGCAGCTTAATGTACAGAGAGTTGGAGGAGCAGGACACACTGGAGTCCAACCACAAAGGACAAGGGCAGGAGCAGACCGGGATGCACACATCTCCTCTCAGATAAATGGAGGTCAGTGCATGGTGTAGATGCCAAGGCTGGCTGGCTCTTAACCTAACAGGGCAGGCAGCTCAGAGAGAACTAAGAAACCAAAGGAGAAGTGGGGAGGCTGAGGAAGAGAAGGTTGCAGTAGAGAGAGGCAGATAGTGGAGCTGGCCTGACATCGGTGGCAGGAAGAGCTCCAAATCTAGATGTTTCAAGAGTCACCCTCGCAAGTCACAGCTGGATCTTGTGTTTCAGGAGTGAAGAGAGGGGAGTGCTGAAGAGGAAGATGAGGAGACATGTTTGCATCAGTGAGTCTACTGCTTTGACACTGAACATGGGCTCTGTGGAAAGAGGAGCTTCCAGTGTGTGAGGGAGGCTGGCCAAGGACTGAAAGGCCTTCAGTCAGTGTAATGATGTGAAATCTCTGAAAGACTCTCATGAGACTAAGGAAGAACTGAACCAGGCATGGTAGTGCACATGTGTTATCCCAGAAGCTGAGGCAGGAGGGCCACAAGTTTGAGCTCAGTATAGGCAACTTAATGACTTAGCAACACTGTCTCAAAATTTTAAAAAAAAAAAAAGAAAACATTTAAAAAGGCTTAGGGGTGTAGGTTGGAGGAATGGAACTGGGTTCAATCCCCAATACATGGAAAAAGAAGGAAGAATGTGAATATGATGTTATATTCTAATATTATATAAAAATAGTAGAATACGAGAGCATAGGAATTTTGTTTATAAAATACAAATTTCCTTTAAAAGACTGGAAAGAACAAAAAAGATAAATGTCATTGAATGATGAGTTAATAGTTTCCTATTTCAAAAGTTTTTTCTAGTGATATGAATTCAGGAACACATGTTAAAAGTGAAGGTTGGTGGGCTAGGGAGATAGCTCTGCAGCTTAAGTGCAGCTTAAGCTCAGCCTCTGCACAGTTCTGACAAAGAAAGCTGCCTTGCAAGTACAAGGACCCAGGTTCAGTCCCTGATACCACAGGCCATGCTGGCCCCAGAACCCTGGGTATGATGTGCTAGCCACTGAAACCAGGCATGGTGGTGTGTGCCTATAATCCCAACACTAGGGAGACTGAGACAAGAGGATCACTCCAAGTTTGAGCTGCATAGCAAGACCTTGTACCAAATAAATAAATAAAAGATTTAAAATTGGGCAGTAAAACATCACTGACTGTAGTGACTCATATCCCGACTATTTGCATTTGCCTTTTTCTCCTATTCTGAAAGCTCAGCCTCTGCACAGTTCTGGCAAAGAAAATCTGAGATTTCCCAGTGAGCAAGATGACAGTTATGGTTTGTATCTAGATGTCCCCCCATAGCCTCACACAGTCATGGTGGGGGTGGGGGGCTTCTAGAGTTTGTGATTGATTTATGGTCTAGTGCTGGGATTATGGGAGTGACTGCTACATTGGGTCAGGAAGCTTGCATACAGTATAAAGGGGAGCTTGCTCTCTCACTCCTCCCTTTGCATTCTGACAAAGAAACACTTTTTCTGTTTTCCATCACCATGAACTGTTACTCTCTTCCATGTGCCATTCTGCTTTGCAGTCAGTTGAGTATGGACTGAAACCTGCACTAACTGTGAGCTAAATGAAACTTTATTTCCTTAATTTGGGGCCTTCGGTACTTTGTCCCAACAAAGGGAGAAAAATAATGAAGACAATGGCATAGCACCTCAAGACATGGTAGCTGTGACAACGTAGGGCCTCACTTCTTCTCTGCTGCCAAGGGAGTTGGGTGTTGGGGTCACATGCAGAAGACCATAAGAATCATGTGGGAACTGGGAATCTGTTCCCCAAAAGGAAGGTGGCTGAATTCCGGTCCCACATCTTCTGTCTCACAGTCTGGCTAAGCCTGTGACAGCCCTAGGTATCAAAGGTACATTACCATATGTCCAAAGCAGAGTACAGTGTTCCCCCATGAAATCATATGTTCTCTCAAGATTTTCTTTACTTTTTTTTGAGATTTATTTATTTAGTTATTTGGTGTCAGGTCTCACTATGGAATTTGGACTCATAATGATCCTCCCATCTCAGCCTCCCCAGAACTAGGATTACAGGCATGCACCACCACACCCAATTTCAGTGGCTGGCACAGTGCAGGACCAGCATGTCAGGCAGTACTGGGATCAAACGCAGATCCTTGTGATTTCCAGGAAGGTGCTTAAGCCACCAAGCTATTACCTGGTCTTCTTCAAAGATTCTTCATCTCAGCTGTCCAGTGAGAAATCCCAGGAATGTCTTCCACATCCCACTTGCTAACTGCAGACATCACTTTGGTTACCAGGTCCTCTTGGCATGATCCATTCTTTTTCCATCTCTACATCAGCAGTTCCACCCCAGCCTGTGCCATTGCAAAAGTTCCCAAAAGAGCTTTCAGCGTCTGCTTTTCTTACTCCTCCTTCAGTCTGCTCATCCTACATCATCCATAATGATGCTGTTAGAATGTCCACCCACCACACCATCTATGAAAATCTTCTACAACACAATGATTAAAAAGATATCATTATAGCTTTATAGAGGAACATGGATGGATCACACAGATAAACTTCTAAGCAAAATGAATACAAAAAGTGAATTAAACTGTGGCAATGGAAGGAAAAAGAAAAGGGAGAAATTTTTGGAGGCTTACACTTGGAGGAAACAAGAGGGAAACTTCCTGAAATTACTGGATGTGCTCTGTAATGTAATGTAAGTGGTGGCTTTCATGCATGTACCTCTGTGCAAAACTTATTCAGCATGCTCTAAAAATTGATGCATATTAATTTTTACAAGTTCCTCTAAGTTCTGAAGAGGAACTGCTGATGTAGAGATGGAAAAAGAATGGATCATGCCAAGAGGACCTTTCCTCCTCACCCTCAACACTGAAGTTATAATGTAGTATGGACATAAAGTGAAATGAAAAGACAAATTGTACAAACTAAGTGTCACCATGTGTAAAACTTTTTCAAAGCCTTTCCATTCTTGTAAGGGAGCAGAATCTTCATTGGTTTACTAGACCCTTGACTTCTCTTCCACCTGTCCCTCATGTCACTGTGTAAAAAGAGTCTAAAAGTAGCAAATATCTTGTGGCAACTCTCTCAGTGCTATCTTGGTAGACTGGAGACAATATTAACTTAAAATCAGAGGAGTTTGCTTTTATTTCCCATAGCGCTATTATTTCTCAAACCAGATCTCACATTCTACTATCCAGTAAGAGCTAAGCTGTTAGGTCATGTTGAACAGAGCTAAACCCCGTGAACCCTAGAAAAAGGAGCTCTAAGCTTCCCAAGTGTAGTGTGAATGAAGAAAAATGAAAATATTCTATTAGGCAGGAGTTGACACATATAGAGAGGGAATATGGAATACCCAGAACTGACATTTAATAATGAATAAAAATAGTGTATTTTTCTTCCTTGGTGAAGGGCAAAAGGCTCAAAGAAGTGAATTCGTGAGGTGATTGGAGCCCATGCCTACAGCTGGAGCTGTGTTTGCATTCTTGGTCACATAACTCACGCTTTCCTCCTCACCCAACACAATGTGGAAATGATGATTTCCTGGTGGCAACACCACAGCTCATGAAAGAAGGGCATTGTGAAACAGCTCCATGTCTAGTGTTGCTACATTTTCCTGACAGAGTGAAACATAAAGCTATGTGTTTTATATCACAGCATGAAACCTCTTGCACAGTGTAATAAGGAAGGTGTGAATAGTACTGTGTTGATGAGCCAATCAATATTTTATAACTACTCTTACTTTTCAAAATCGAGGACATTATATTCACTGCACAACAAGAGAGAAGAAAAGGAAAAAAAGATTAGGTGGATAATAAATAGTGAGTATTTATGGTGCTTGCTAAAAATGTTTGCAGGGAGCAGCAAGTATTTGTTTAACTCCTCTGTTATGACTGAGTGCTTAATCCCTCCCATTGTGTTGTGAAAAAAAAATACTCAACCATGACTGTCAATATTATGTAGAAGTTGGTCTCTCTTTTCACCAGAAATTTAGCAAATCAGAAATGCAGCCTTTAGGAACACTCGTATTGAAACAAAAGACCCATCATAGCATTTTACTGGGTGTATACCATTCTTTTATTTCATTACTTATTAATCTTACAGTTGTCATCGCTTACAGCAATTCTATGAGGTGAGTATTCACCTCACAGAAGACTTCCATTATACAAGTGTGAAAGTTGAGTGTCCTCATGTCTGCTATAGGATTCAGAAGGTGTAGTTAAAATATAACAAATATTTAAATTTAGATTATATATTACAGCAAAAGGCATTTCTGTGATTTCCCCCTCACAAAACTCCCCCTCACTTCACATACATTTTTTTTACCATTCTTGCCACTTTCCAAAGTGGTTTTGTGGTCTGCTCAACTAAATGCCTTTATGAGTCAGGTTCACAAATATGGAGAATGCTCTTAAGATGTTTATCCAACAGAAAGGCAGGCTCATAAAAACATGACACTGTGTGCTCATCCACTTTATGCACTGGATCTGGAACTGGGTGACTTCAACATCTTCACAAAGTTAAAATGACCATGAAAAGGAAGTGTTTTCAATTGATTTAGGGCATCAAGGCTGCCATCACAGTGGAAGGAAAGACACCCGGGAAAGAGGACTTGCAAAACTGCTGCTGAAAGTGACAAGAAGGATAGAATGAACCCCAGAAGAATGGCCATCATCAAGAAATCAGCCAGTAACAAACACTGGAAGGGCTGTGGGGAAAAAATGAACCCTTCTCCACTGTTGGTGGTAGTGTACACTGGTACAACAACTGTGGAAATGATTGTGGAGATTCCTCAAAAAGCTAGGATTAGAGGTCCCGTTCAACCCAAGTATTCCACTCCTGGATATTTTTACAAAGAATTAAAAATATCATACCACAACAATACATGTTCACATGTTTATAGCAGTACAATTTGTAATAGCAAAATCATGAAAACAACACAAATGCTCATTAACCAAGGAATGGATAAGAAGATGCGATACTTTTATACAATGGTGTACTACTCAGCTATAAAGAAACATAAACTCGAGGCTTTTATAGGTCAACGGATACAAAAGACCATACTCAGAAGTGAAATAAACCAGACTCACATCCTATCATCTCCCTAGTGTAAGAACCTGAAAGAGTAAATAATATCCTAAAGCTACAATGGCTTTTGTGAAGGGGAAAGAAACTGCTCAAAGGCAAAGAACGATGAGGATAGGAGAAAGGAGAAAAAATAGAAAGTGACCAAAAAAATGATAACTAATATAATTATATTATTAATTTCCACTAGTTCATTGACAGGAACAGTGCTTATGTTTGATCAATTTTGCATGCCTATATCTGGTAATCTGAGGGACTTCTTTAAACATAACCATATGCAACATAACAACTATTGTTAATTTCCTATCATCTTGTATTGAAATTCTGTATTGTTCTTTGCTCCTGAAATAGGTAATAAGAAAGAAGTAAAGCCATGGTGTTGTGTTGAGCTGTAGGGGACTCAGATCAACAATTTCTGACATTGCCAGTCAAGAGGAAGACTCAATACTGTTATGGACTACTGGACTCTTTTAGAATATTTTGCTGAGTTAACACACCTATAATATTCAAATGACGGAACTAAACAAAAAAGGGGATACAGATGAATGTCCATTTTGTATCTGTGTAGTCAAAATGGTTAGGATAGATATATAGTTACATTCTCTTAATGAATAGAGGGA
>NW_004524780.1:4005204-4025696 GCF_000260255.1 Octodon degus
CATCTTGTACAGCAAATAATCACTAGGAAGAATGTATGCAATGTGTTAATTATTGAAACTGTCCTACCAATTTTGTTTGAAACTGTCTCATTGCTATTTGCTTCTCAATAAAATTATGGGAAAAAATGATAGGATTTCAGACCAGTGCTTATACCATGGATCTAAGAGAAAATAAAATCTCAGGTGTGCAATAAACACTGGGAAAAGAGAATGAATCTGTTGCAAAAGGAAGGAATTACTGAGTTGAGGAGAAAGACAGGAGATGGAGTGGGGGAAAAAGATATATCTGTTTATGTAAGCAGGCTGGTTTATACAACTGTTGAAAGCAGCAGTTGGTGCTTGATTTGTTTTGCCTCCACTTTTCGATTCTTTGACCTTTTTCTCTTCTTAATTTCTTTTCTTTTCTTTCATCTAATTTTGCATGCATATATCTGGTAATACAAACAACTAGTTTGAAGACAACAATATGCATTACAACAAATACTGTGAAATTCATGTTATTTTATTTAGTGAAATTTTGTGTCATCTGTAATTTTTTGTTTTAGTAACATTTCATATTGTCTTTAAAAATAAAAATGCTGTCTGGAATGAGAGGATAAATGCAATAGAACTGAGGGGAAGTATCTCGAGGACGATTCATGGCAATGTGTCTTTTAGTATAATTTTATTTTAAATTGTAAGTATTCGTTGTAGTTTTTGTTTTGTTTTGTTTTTGTCTTCTTGAGGCAAAGTTTCACTACGCAACTCAGCCTGGCCTTGAACTCACTTTGTAGCCCAGGCTGGTCCCAAACTCACAGCAGTCCTCCTGTCTCAGGCCTCAGAGGGCTGGGATTACAGGTGTGTGGCACCATGCCCAGCTCCACTGCAGATTTTAATCACACCTCACAAAAACTTCCAGATTTCCAATTTTTTTAATTAATTTTATTCAGAAAGAAATAGCAATGTCACAGTTTCAAAACAGGTTAGTAGGACAGTTACAATAATTAATACATTGCATATTGTTGTCTTCATAATAGTTATTCATTGTACAAGATGCAGACATGATATCTTTTCTAAACACTATTAGTACAAATCTTTCTTCTCATTAAACTAGAAGAGAGTAGCTGTATATCTATCCTAACTATTTTGTATATACAGATATATATTTTTTCACTACAAAATCATCCTTCATTTATATCCTCCTTTTTTGTTTAGTTTTGTCAGAGATAGGTATTCTATTGCCATACAAACACTGTAGGTGTGTGAATCCAGCAAAATAATCCAATATGGTCCAGTAGGCTATAATAGTAGTGGGTTATCCATAGGACTGGCAATGTCGGAAGTTGTTGACTTGAGTATTTTAAAACTCAGCATATTAATATGGCTTTACGTTTTATACCTCATGTTTATATTTTTCTGCTGGATGATTAACACCAAGATAAAGCAAGACCTAAATAACAAGAAATGTAACTTTCACATTTCCAATTCTTAAAGCTAATGCTTGCCAGTCATACAAAGGATTAAAATTTGAAATGCGTCTAGAATGTAAGAGAGGATGTGTACCTCTTGGTATGGCTACACGTTAACTATGAGTTTAGACACATTAGTAATGTTTCTAGGCATGGGCTTGCTTGCCCAGAAATTGTAGCTTTACCCAGAGATTTAGAGATGGTCTAAGCGGTGTCTCTGGATAGTAGACAGCTGATGTTATGGGCTGGGAGTTCGTAATTGCCAGTAAGGATCCTTTCTTTACCAGAGTTAGCTCTCTCATTCTGACCTACACTCCCTAACACAGAGTGAACTTCCAGCTACTTCACAACCATCAGCCCTTGTGCTGCCAAAAATCAAGCTTTCTGCTCTAACTCCACTGTGTCTCTCTATCCTTCTGAGACACAAAGGGGTTTAAAAGGCCGCTCTGCACACTTTATCAGCATGGTCGCTAACATTGGAAGAATGATTAGCAGGCTATCCATGTAAGGACCCAAAAATTTGTGACACCAGAGACAAAGCACCAGACACCTGCAACTGGAAGGAGAGGTTTATTTTGGGTCCTGCTTCAGTTAACAGTTGGATGGCTCCATGGCAGGACAGCATGGCAGAAAGGCCTAGAGTGCTGCTGCTCAGGGCATGGCAGACAGGAAGCTGAGAGAGAGGGAGGAGACAGGCAGGAGGTGTCACTTCCAGGCCACACGCAATGACTCGCTCTTCAGCCAGACCCCACCTGCTAATATCAGGCCAGCTCTAACACCTTCATACTCCAGTCCCCTCCCAGAGCATGATCCATGAGGCTTTGGAGGACCATCTAGATATAAATCCCCTCCCTCCACATCCCTCACCTTCATGTCAGATCTCCTTCCCAGTTCCACAAAGCCCACCTTATTTTCTTAATTTCTGGGCCATGCCTTGAATGGGGTGGAATAGAAGCTTTGGCAAGCAGGGGTGAAGGTCTCAGGGAAAGAGGAAGATGAACTTCTTCACCTCCAGGTCTCTTCCCCCAGATCCTACCCAGCTCTGAGCACCTCTCAGGCATGAACGGAAGGAGCATCCACCTTGGAGGCTTCAGGCTTGAATCTTCCACATCTTCCTGCTGGCCTTGCCTCTGGAAAAAACTCTGGTGAGTTTCTATTTACTAGAAACTCCTAGTGAGTAGCAGTTTCTCCTAGCAAAGTTGGGGTCCCCTCTGGTGTGCTTTCAGAAACATTTTCACCATTATCAAATGAGAGGAGATATATGGGGATGTCTCACAAACATAAATCCTTATACAATGAGAAGCTATCATATCCAATGCTGTTAAATATTTTTTGAATTTTTTCCCAATTTCTTAGGTTTCCCAGTTTTTTCC
Source organism: Octodon degus (assembly GCF_000260255.1). NCBI lineage: Eukaryota > Metazoa > Chordata > Mammalia > Rodentia > Octodontidae > Octodon > Octodon degus. The sequence continues at coordinate 4,008,026 of NW_004524780.1, forward strand.
AATAGTTACAGTTCCTTTAAGGATTGTAAGATGAGATATTATTGTCTTTCCAATTCGATGCACTTCCTATGTAAATTTAATAGGATTATATGAAAATGCAAATTTATGTAAATATCATACAAATCTTAACTCAGGGCATCATTTTGAGCTCTCCACAGAATACAAAAAGCAGGCATGACCCCCCTGACAGGAGCAAGCATCAGCTTGAACATACACATTTTATGGCATAATTAATCACATGCAATATTAAACTGGTAGTAAGCCAAATTTCCAGTAAATAAAAATGAATTATGAGGCCACTACACTTTTAATTCCATGAGCTGTCTCAGGTTTTGTGGTGCATGGCGTCATCAGCCATTGCCCAGGAGTGGCTGGGATCCTCTCATTTCTTCTGCATGTATCAGAAGGAGAACTAGGTAAGGGCAAAAACGTGTGGCAGAATGGAATAAAAGGTTTTCAGGCATGATATCTTCAAGCGGGGGCTGTGCATTCTCATTTTTATTTTGCATGACTGTGGTCCATTACTGTGTCTGGCTCATCCATTAGCAACTTGATGATATTTAGTATTCTGTAATAAATCACCCTGAACATATTTATTTATTCAGTAGAGGTTTGATGATTATTTAATATGCACAAAATGGGAGGCTAAGTATAAAAGGTCTTTGCTCTCATAGAGTTCTGAGATGACAGGGAGATAAGACTAACCTGTTTTGAAACTGTTTCTTTGCTAGTTTATCTTTTTCTCATTAAAATGAATAAAAATATATCAAAAAATAAAGCAAAACAAAAAAAAGAAATGAAACGGGCTGGAGAGATGGCTCAGTGGTCTAAAGTACCTACTTAGAACAAGCTTAGCAAAGCACAGGGACTGCGGTTCAATCCCCCAGCACCACATGCCAGCCAGCCCCGCCCCCTGGTGGGCTGAGCTGGACACACACACACACACACACACACACACACACACACACAAATAAATAAAAAGAAATAAAAAAGAAATAAAAAAAAGAAATGAAACAGAGTTCATCAGAATCTCTGGCAAGAACTAGAAGTTTCAAAGACACTTTGGGGAAATGATATTGTTGATCAGGAGATAGAGAAGTACAGCATTCTACTTGATACATGGTAAGGGTTTCACTAGAATTGTTCACAACTGGTTTTGAAATTCACTGGCTACCAAGCAACTCAGTGACTGCCATGAAATTTGTTTGTTTTTCTTTTTTAGATAGGATTTTGCTACACAGATTAGGCAAGCCTCAATCTCATAGCAATCTTCCTGTCTCAGCCTCACAAGTGCTGGGATTACAGGTATTCGCCATCACACCCAACATGAAATTTGTACAGGTTCTTTTACTTAAAAGACAATTTCATTATCAAACACACTTTCTTGCTTGTTTTGAATGTGCTTTCTACAATTATATGTTTACTAGACAGATGATTTGGAATGTTATATGTCATGTTTTAGTGACTGGGTATTTGAAATGTAAACATTAACAAGATACAGTCAGCTCTGAAGTTCTTGGAAGGTCTCAGTTGGGGGCAAGATAGATATTAAGTGACTAAATATGCAATGATTGTAATTATAAATGTTAAGAAGTGTAAGATCATGTTATAATCCTTGATGTAGCAACTTGCACTACATTCCAGCACAGCAATTAGGAGATAACTAAATAAATTAGGAAAAGGAATAGAAAATGTGCCAGATCTGCATACCAGCTACCTGGCATGTAAAGGTTTTCTGCACACATATAATGAAACCCAGGACCTTTGCATTGAGCTACGTGTCCAGTCCTGTTTTTACACTTTTAATTTTGAGACGGAGTCTCCCTAAATCAATGTTACCCCATCTGGATTCACACTTGTGAGCCTTCTGCCTCAGCCTCCCAGAGAGCAGGAGTTAAAGGTGTGCGCTTCTACATGCAACTTTTCCTTCCTTCCTTTTTAAAGAAGAAAAGAGGAAGGAAATAAATCAATGACAAACAAACACACTGTTACACAAAAGAAATGAGCAAGATCCAGACCTCTAAATTCCCTTATTTGACCTTAGACAGATGCCCACCACCATCTTATGCCTCAAGTCCACCATTGAATAGTAAGGATGAGAACATGTTCCTCCCCGTGTTTGGTTTACTGAGTCCAGTAACTGATGCTGAGCTGCGGGCTCCCGAGCCACCTCCCTTGTTGATGGGAGAAAATATCTTTCACCCAGGACTTGAAGAGAAATTTATTGTAACTCACATTTCAGACTAGGATCAGCTGGCTCCAAAGAAGAAACATTCTGGCAGGTGACCTGGTGGAAGCAGCTGCTCCTGGTGGGCTGGGCAGGAAGTGAGAAAAAAGAGGAGCCTGGGAGGGAGATGAATCTTTCTGGGCCTCACTCCCGGTAACCCACCCCTTCTGAGGACTGGGCCTTCTACCAGCAGGTCAGCTATCCCCCAGCTTCATTGTCCATCCACCTTCCAAAAGTGCCCCATCAGTGCACAAGACTCAGGAGACATCAGATAGAAAACATAACAATAACAAAGTTACAGGATGCAAAAGCCAGTTGTCTTCCCGTATCTTTAAATTTTCTCTGTTCCCCTGAACTTCCTCTGTGAAATATATATAGTTTTGGTTTCTATTGTCTTCTGCGGTCCACCAAATCAGGAGAAGGTGTACAGAATTTTTCAATGGCATAAGATAAGCAGGTTCTAGGAATATCAAATTCCTAATGTGCACACACCACATTACAAGCGCACAGAATTCTTAATTAAAAAATTAAGACCATTTACTTAACCTAGAGCAAGTGTTCATGGCTAGGACTATAGGATTATAGCTGAAATCCATAAACCATAATTTTTAAAAATCTTTTAAAATCAACAGACAAGAAATATAACCAGTAGATTTAGATTTTTATTATTGGACCTAAAGAGGAAACTAGAATAACTAGAAAAGAGCAGAAATTATAAAACGTGGACTGAAAGCAGGGATTAGGCAATATTTTGCTTAACCAAACAGATACTAGAAATAGAACTAATCAGTCAGCTCAAAAATAGAAAAGGCCAGGGAGAAGGCTCAGTGGAATAAGTGCTTCCCTGGCAAGCGCAAGGGCCTGAGTTCAATCCCTGGTTCCGCCAAAAAAAAAAAAAAAAGTAAAATAAAGCAGACTTTCAGGGCTCATCCTGCACCTGACCAGGTGTCTGTAGCTGACTTCTTAGGTGCATGTTGGACCTTTTGGAAACCAAGTGTGGCTCTGTGGCATGTTCAGAACAAGCAATATGTGTTACCGCACACTTAAAGCTCCAAGGGCTGGGTCCATAGCTCCTGCTGACTGCATTGCAGTGGGACTTAGAGCCAGCACTCCACGATGTTTCCTGGAGTAGGGACAACTCAGAGAAGTTTTTCAGCAAGCCCGCAGGGGACATGAAGCACCTCAGACAAACAGCGCTTTGCTATCCAGGCCTCTGTTACTTGACCCCTGTTTGTCACAGGCTACTTCTCTGGGTAGCCCTGGATACAGCAGTTCTCTCTTCTTTTTGGCCTGTGCTTTTGAGAACACCTAAGACATGCCCAGAGTGCAGCATATGGAGAGGAAGAGGCACTGCACAAGTAGCCCTTCCTGTGGCATCTTGACCAGCCTTTGTTTCCCTGTCTCCTAGAAATAGGATGCCGTTTTCAGCTTTGCCTGGTGGATTTAGTGACATTCGAGGTACAAAAATTCAAAAAGGATGCCCTAGCTGCAGTGCAAGTGGGGTTCCTCAGAGTGCTTTTCGTCTCCTGGGGCAGCACCTTGAGCCCTTCGGAGCAGATTAGAATGGATGGTAAGCTTTTAGTGTCCATTGCTTCCTATGCAAAGGTGGTGTATTAGAGAGTATTCTGTCCCAAAGCACCCACCGAACTCCCAAACCAATGCACTAGATCTGGCCTCACACTTGTAACTCCAGAACACTTGCCTCGGGTGCTACATCTGCAAATGAATTCAAAGAATAAAAAAGGCATCAAAAAGAAACAGGTAGAATGGCTTGTGTCAAAGGAAAAAAACACAGACAAATCTGAGATTGACAATTTCTGACATATTAAATTTTTAAAAATTTACTGAAAAACACACAAGAAGAAATCACCATCAGAGTAAAAGGAAACCCACACATTGAAAAAATATTTTAGTCAACTGTTCTTCAGAAAAAGAACTTCAACATAAAACATACAAAGAATTTTTTAAAACTAGGCTTGCAAAGTTCAAAGACATAATGCAAAAATGAGTATTTGAGATGAATATACACTTCTCGTATGAAGAAATACAAATGGCAAATAAATGTATGGAAAATTTTTCAACATCATTAATCATTCAAGGAACACAAATTAAAACAACATTAAGATTCCATCTCACCCTGGAAAGAATGGCTATCATCAAGAAGTCAACCAGTAACAAAGTCCCAGTGGTTGTGGGGAAAAAGGAACCCTCCTCCACTGTTGGTGGGAAGATAGACTAGTATAACCACTATGGAAATCAGAGTTAACTCAAAAAAATAGGATTGGAAGTTCCATTCAAGCTATTCCCCTCTTGAGTATTTTTCCAAATGAACAGAAAACATCTTGCCACAAGTGATATATGTGCACCCATGTATATAGCAGCACAATTCATCATAGCTAAATCTTGGAGAGAGACAACCCAAATACCCATCAACTGAAGAATGATTAAAAGATGTATTTTATACAATGGAATATTATTCAGCTATGAAATAATAAACTTGAGGCTTTTATAGGTAAATTGGCAAAACTAGACATCATACTCATAAGTGACATAAATCAAACTCCCATGTACAAACATACTATTGTCTTCTTAGTATAAGAAGCTGAAAGAGTAAATAGCATCTGAAAGGTATAGAGCATACTGCGGAGGGAAAACTGTTCAATGAAAAGAAACAACTGGGATGAGAGAAAGGAGGAGAGAGAGAGAGAGAGAGAGAGAGAGAGAGAGAGAGAGAGAGAGAGAATATATTATATATACACAGGATAGCTTGGATAATTGTATAGCTGTCTTCTGGTAGTCTATCTATCTATCTATCTATCTATCTATCTATCTATCTATCTATCATTTATTTATTTTAAAGCTTTTGTCTGAGAGAAGGACAGAAGGGGGACCTGAATGGGTTGCCCTGCTAGTCTGTTTAAAGGATCAGCTAATGCTTAACTTTTCCCTCTCTCTTTTTCATTACTTATAGTCTTTTGGCCAATTTTACATGCTTATACCTAGTAATCTGAACAGCTAATTTAGAAGACAAAAATATTCACTAGAACAACATTCCTATAATTTTGTTTAATGAAATTCTGTATCATTACTAATGATTTTTTTTGCTATTTTTTCATATTCTCTTTTAAAAATAAAAAATAAAGTTAAAAAATAGAAATTTCAACAGTAAATATGATTCTGAAGGAGATTAATATATAAGAAAATGTTATGACTTATATGTCATATAAAATTGTATGCAAATAAATTTGGGATATATTTAAGGAATAGGGGGAATGTGAAATAACCAAACGAACTATCCAAAGCACTGTTTCATCTCTATATGCTACAAGTTCTACACAGTATTCAAGGGGTACATATTCTCTAAACTACTCTGAATTTTAAAGGATAGGAAAAAGGCAATGATATTGAGAAGACTGTTAGCAGTTGGGGATCTGTGTTCACTCTCGATTCCTCAGCTTCCTGCGAGGCACTGTTGGAGGTAGAGGTCCAGGGCAGGTGGACTGGGCTGTGAAGGCTGAGTAGTCCCAGTGGGATCATGATCTTATAATGAAACACTGGGCCTGCTGCTCCTTCCCCTGTCTGCCATACAGGGAAGCAGAGAGAAGCCAACACTGGCAAATAAGGGAAGAGCCCTCACTCAAAACGAATACTTGTAGCAGCTTGGCCCAGACTTCCAACCTCCAGGACTATGTTAGATGAATGTTGTTAAAGCCACACACTCCATGATATTTTTAGCAGCCCATGCTGGGTCAGCTTCATTGTGCCAAGTTGGTTGGCTTGGGAACCACAGGAGAGATTAATAGAGCACACTTCTGGATGTGTCTGAGCAGAGCGTGGAGGCACATAACAGACCTGGTCCTTCAGCACTCTGTGCTGCTGTTCTGCTTGGCTTTCTGGCTGCCATGAACTGAGCAACTTTCTCTCCTACAGGCTTCCACCGTGACATTTGTGACTAGAGCAGCTGACCAGGGACTGAATCCTCTGAAACCATAAGCCACATTCAACCTGTTCTCCTTTAAGTTGTGGGTGTCAGGTATTGAGTTTCAGCAATAGGAAAGCTGACCAATACACAGCCCACACCAGATAATATAAAGACTGCTGTAATCCTAATAGCTGCACCTATGTGAATGTACATACAGAGACATGTGTAAATGTGTGAGTGTACACACACACACACACACACACGCACACACACACACACACACACACCCTCCTCTGGGTCTCAAAAAATATTAGTGCCTATTTCCTAATTAATGTGTATAATTCATCTGAGGAATAGAAATGGAAATCAATCCACTCTTTTTGAGTGGCAATAAAATTAATTTTAAAACATAAAATATTTCCCTGATTAAAGGAGATGTCAGTAAACTTGATATGCAAGAGAGATAGCTCACTAGGATAAATGGAATATATTGCACACTGATTTCAAGTATCCTAATTAATGTGGGACCCAGAGGAATTCCTATTAAAATCAGGCACAAAACAATCTGTTCCATTATCATCACTGTGATTCAACATCGTTCTTGATGTCACAGCCAACACGAGAGACAAGACACAGAAATATGTACTCTCTAAGAAGACACAAGTACCACTGTGCTAGAAAAAATACGATTACCTCAACAGAAAGCCTCCTAGAATCCACGGGGAATTGTTCAAATTTTTAGAATATAATAAAGGGAAGCAATGTTATTTCATATTTTAAAGAGTGAGTATGGCACATGAAGAGCATGTAGGGTTAACATAACTACAGTTTGCAACCTTTGGAGGAAGGCTTTAAAAAAAGCAAGATCAAGTGCACCATATAAACCCATTATAAACATATTAATGAATAAAACTATTAGGATATTAAAATGTGTTTGACACTTGTATCAACTCCACCTAAGGAATATGAATATTATGTACGGCAAACATGGACTAATAAAAAAATTTAAATATGGGATGTTGTCAATTTATGGTGTCTCAAGTAGTAAGCTCTTCATAAGTGATCAGTCCTGCCTCTAGAATGGTAGCTACCTTAATTTTTCTCTATATGACTCGTATTTTCTGTTGAGAACTTAAAGATGTACCAGTATTTGGCAATCTTTTTGAAAAGTTTTTCATAAGAGTTATTGTCCCTGTCTTTCCACACATAGCTAGCTAAAGGTGTTTTCAAATTCTACTGATGACAAAAGCAATGCCTCTTGCTCCTATAAAGTATTATTACTGTCCTGTCTGACTCTCAGATTTCTGAGCTGAAGTGACAGAGCAATGCTACCCTCTCTATCCCATGCCTCCTTTCCTGATTGCAAGCTGCTGCTGCTGCTGCTGCTGCTGCTGCTGCTGCTGCTGCTGCTGCTGCTGCTCACATGGGAGAGATAGGCTGAGGTGGGTTAATAAGACTGAACATCATCTGATGCTTTCTGTCCCCAAAGCCAACTATGAGCCTGTGTCTCATTGGGGACATTAAACAAAATAAGTATTTCTCAAGCTTGTGCAACTGCTGATCATATTTGCTGCTGATAAACCATGTATACTGTCCTTCCTGTGACAAGTACTGTCTCTATGGGGATCTGTTGGACAAACTCATTGTGAAATTAGGGTCAAAACCAAGCACACTTGAGTGTGACTGGTTGCCTCCTTTCTTATACAGAACTAATTCCTTTAGCTGTCGTGTTTCATTTTTACTTAGGTCAGTGGGGACTTGAATTCCATGTAGCCCAGAATTTTACTCTAGAATTCCCATCTACACTGAATTGACATACCCTAGTTGTAAATCATTCTACTCCTTAATTTTCTCTATTTCTATCTTTGCTTGTTATAATTTGTTAGATTCTTAGTGCATGCTTAGCTTATTTTTGTAATAATAAACAACATGCTCCTACAAACATGGCTTAAATTTCACAAATTACATTGTTCATTATCCTTCAATTTCTCCTGGCTTTTTACTTCTCCCTGTTACTAATAATTTATAGGATGCCTTTTGCCTACTTGTTTATCATTTTCCAAATCACAACAATTTTGATGAAAGAAATAAGCCTGAACTAACCTAAAACACTTTACTTTCCTCTCATGGATCTCTGTGTACTTTTTGGTTTTGTTTTCATTTTTAGTAACAACAGTCATACATAAAAGGAAGGGAAAGAGTAAACTTTCCTAAGGAAAAACTGCATAATGGTCCTCTGAGGTGTCCAAATGCTGGGAAGATCTTGCAACCTGCTAATTGTTTTAAACATTGCTCTTGAAAGTGGTACAGGGAACAGTGAGTACAGCCTCTTATTATCTGAACCAATAGCAAGCCCTTCAAACATTGACAAAAGGATGAAGACCTTAAAGCTATTCTTCTTGCAGAGAAACCAAAACGGAATATTAAATACTTAAAAAGTAGGTCAGACTTAATGGATGTATTTTCAAGCAATCTAGACTTTAACTTAAGCCACAGCACCAGACAGATGAATTTGGAATGATGTGCCAGGAGCCACGCCAGTGAATGCCATCTCTCCTATTGTGTCAAAATTTTATTCAGTCAGAAGGAGCATGTTTTGGTTTGCTTCCAGTTGTCCTTCCAAAGTTTCATGTAGGCATGGGATAACTTCTGGAGTTTGTGATTAATTCATGTTCCAATGTAGGGATAATGGGTGTGAATGGTACTCCCACCCTGGGCTAGATAATCTGCATTACAATATAAAGAGGGGAGAGATATTTACTAGCTGCTGTAGCTACTGCTCCTCCTTTTTCTCTTTGCTATTTTCTGCCACTATCAACTGCTGCTCTCTGCCATGTGCCACTCTGCCTTGGAGCCAGCCAAGTATGGACCGAAACCTCCATCAACTGTGAGCTAAATAAATCTTTCCATTCTTAATTTTGGACGTTGAGTATTTTGTCCCAATAGTAACTGAGACCAGTCCTAATATAAGTTCATATCCAAAAAGCCACAACAAGGACTAATTTAAAACTATAGAACTCAGTCAAGGCAACTGAATAGGGAGGGCAGGGATGATGTCAAAACCTGGTGTCATGAAATCCAGGGAATTATGATTGCAGAGAAAAGAAGTTGCAACCAATGCAATGTTGCCTTTTGAGATGCTTGGGTCCCCTTCATGACCCTGTCACCAAATAACAGGATATTCCCTGCTATATGGAGAGTGACAGCTTTCAGTCACTGTGAATAGGTGGTGGCAATGTGTGCTTTTAAGGAACTATATCTTGGTTCCAGGGCTTCTCATGCACTAGGTAGGTGGGTGTGTATGTCAACCTCTCCCTGCCTCCCTTTTTGATACCATCCAAGCAAGATAACTTTCTTGGGGAAGATGAGTGACCCAGAAGTGTCACAACTAATCCCTCCTGAAGGCAAAGGCCAGAAGAGTCTTTGCTGATCTTTGTGACTTGGGCAAAGTAAGGATGAGCAAGGCTCAAGTCAGCGCTGGGTCTATGCTCTGTCGGAATCTGTCCTCTCCTCACCACTTCACTGCCTGAGGGATCTAAATCAACTCCAACCTCTGCTCCATCACTTCCCCGTTCATCCACAGGAGTACCTGGGGAGAGTACCAGGCCAATCCAGTGGGAGACAGCTCTAGAGATCAACTAGTGTCAGTGTTCCCTTTTACTATTCTTATTTTTTAAATTTGTATCAGTCTATGCTTGTAGTATGTAATGATTACATTTGTGGTGTGGAGTTGCTGCATATACATAACACAGTGTAATTCTTTTATGGTCCCATGTCCTCACCCCCAACTCTTGGTCCTCCCACTGACAACAGATCAATCTCCCTGTTTCCTATTCTAACTTTTATTTTGCTATTTTTTTAATACTTTAGAGTTTTCATATAAGAGAAATCATGTAATATTTAAGTTTCCACATCTAATTTCTTTCATTATTGACAATGGTCACCAAGTGCATCTATTTTCCTGCGAATGACTCAAGTTTATCCTTCTACATGGCAGAGTAGTGATCCACTGCACACAAACCACATTTTCCTCATTGATTCATTTATTAGTGGCTATATGGACCACTTCCAAGGTTTAGCTACTGTAAACTGTGCTGCTATAGATATGACTTGCACACATCTCTGAAATATGGTATCTTCAATTCTCCAGAAGATACCAGTGTCTTGAATTCCAAAGGTGTCCTGGAAAGACCCAGTGATTCACTCTAACTGTGGCTGAGAGTTAGCTCTGGTCTGAGGCCCACTTCAGACGAATGGAACCCAACTTTCTGCTTTTGGGGCCACCAATGTGATTTAAGATGCATCCAGGTAACTGTAAAGTCTCGCCTGGTTTGAGAAGCCCTGAGCTGCTGCCTCTGCTTGATTTACAGATCCAGACTCAGTCATCCTTTGTGAGGATGGCCTGCTATCTAGGAATTAGAACCCCTTGCAACTTACTACTAAAAAAGGCATTCAGTCTACTTCAATCTTTGGAAACTCTAACTTTTCTAAATTATTCTCTCACTGTAAAAAAAAAAAGGAAAATGGAAATTCTCCAGTGACTTTCAACTTCTGAAATCCCAGAGGCGCAGCACGACCTTTATGCTTGAGGTCAGTTCTTGCGATTTTGGTCTAATTGTGTTTCTGTTCTACAGTCCTCGTTTTTGTCTCCTTCTGGGTCAGGCTGTGCCCTTCCTCCTAATCACTTTAAATAAACATGGAGAGCAGGAAAAGACTGCTACACTTCACAGCTAAAAACCATTCCTTACTTTTAAGCACTGTGTCTACAGAGGATGGAATGGGTATGGGAGAAAGTTTTAGGGGAAAAAATAAGCAGTTAATACTTGAAAGTCTTTTTTCTCTTTTTTTTACGTTTTTGACCAATTTTGCATGCTTATGTCCTGTAATCTGAACAATTAATTTGAAGACAATATGCACTATAACAAGCATTGTTGAATTCTTATCATTTTGTTTAGAGAAATTCTGTATTGTTTCTAAGGTTTTATTTTTATTCTCTTTAAAAAAGAAAAGAAGAATTTCCAAGGCAGTGAAGCCAAACTGGGACACCTATTTCTGAGGGGCATTGTGTTAATTTCATAATATCTAACACATCACAACCCTGGTTGGAAACGACCATGTTCCTCTCTCAAAAGGAGAGCTCCATCTTTGACAAACTCTTGTAAACATGAGCTCATGTAGAAGACACCAAGGGATATGATCTCTCTCTCTCTCTCTCTCTCTCTCTCTCTCTCGCTCTCGCTCTCGCTCTCGCTCTCTCGCTCTCTCGCTCTCTCGCTCTCTCTCCTCTATGGATTGAGCTCAAGACCTTTGCATAGGGCTGCATCCCTATTCTTTTTCTTATTTTTTAAATTTTGTGACAGGGTTTCCCTATCACAGGTTGGATTCACACATCCACTCCTCCTGCCTCAGCCTTCCAGAATGCTGGGATGACAGGCGTGCACACTGGACCCGGCTACCAGCAATTAATTTTGTCCTGGTGACCTTGTTCTGAGAACACAAGAGTGCTGGAAAAGCACACGTGTAAAGATGTGCCGATGGGCAGGGTGCTGGCAGCCGATGTCCTACAGTCACAGACTGTCCTTGCCATGGCCACTCAGCCCACACCCAGGTGGCAGTTCTGACATTGTGAGTCCAGAGGGGCGGGGAGTCACGCAGAGCTCAGAGACCTTGGTTGTCACTCAAAGAGTCATTAGCAATGAAAGGGAGGCGGTGAAGCTTGTTGTGTTGTCATCGCACTGTGAGAAGCCTGGCTGCGGACCAAATTAGCTTGCTTAGGGAGCAAGAATCAAAATGACATGTCGTCTGAATGTTAATGAACACTTTCTCTTGCTGCAGGCTTCAGATCCTATCCAGAAAGCTGTCATCTGGAAGGGATCATCCTTGATTCTCATTCTCTCTCTCTCTCTCTCTCTCTCTCTCTCTCTCTCTCTCTCTCTCTCAGGAGCTTATATATTCAAGTTTACTTTCAATGTAAAAGTAATTTTTAACCATCAGTCCCTGGACAGCTAACACGGAGTAGATCACATAGCTGAGTCCATGTGGAGCTTTCCTAAGGAGGAGAAATCCTTCAAGATGGAAACATGGCCCTTTTCCTGGACTTATATCTATGAAACATGAAAGCTCTAATCTTCAATGAAAATACTTTTCAAAAGCCCCCAATCATCATTGGTAGTGAGAACGCATTTCTGTTTCCTCCCACATATGGTGATACAATGTGAATCACTTAAATGCCAGGAGATAGGAAGCAGCTCTTGTTAGAAATATGCCGCCAGATGTAGCCACCTGCCAGCGCACTGGCTTCCTGTACATATCTTCATCAGCGTGCTAAACATCCAGCTTGGTTATGTGTTTTGTCATGAAATATGTTCAGGATTTTGACGAAAATAAGAGCCCACATGTACAGATTGACAATGAATGATATACAGTCAACTTTTTCATGCTATAATCTGTCGGTGTCCTGAGTAGAGCTATGGTAGAGAAGTTAATATTTCTGCAAAGTTCAAAACACTGAAACCTTCCCTGTGGAAGATAATCCCATTCCATGGGGCATGGAAATTATCCGCTGCATGCTCTGAGGAGGAAGATGTGTACAGAGTTCCCTGCCCTTTCTCTGTTTCACTTTTTATTTTGTTACTATAGTGAAGTTGGGATCATAGGAAACTGATTCCAGCACTCACTGCTATATTTTCTACATCACAGCTGAGGAAAATGAGTATCCTGAGTCTTCTTACCAAAAAAATGTGAACAAGTAAAAAAGATATGTTGTCTGTTCTTATTGACTCCATGCTTTGGTATGCAAATGACACATTTGTTAACAGGCAGATCACTTCTCTGGAAGAAATGAGACCTACAGACTTTCCATAATTACTAGTTTCAGAACTGAAAAATAAAACATTCCATGGCTTGTCATATTAGCTACCATATTTGCAATATACAGCAAATTCATATTACTATTGGAAAAATTAATGATCTACAAACCAACACATGAATAATAATAGCACAACATCATTTTACCATGCAATCAGTAACACTAAGGATGTGTTACATACCTAACAAGCATTAGTCATGTATGTTTCATATCAATACAAAAATTATCTTGAAGATGAAGCAAACAAAGCTTGAGATTCAGAGAAATCTTTAACTTCATCAAAAGCATATGATGTCAGAAAAGCATGGTCTTGTTTGAACCCTGATCTGCGTGAATCCAGAATATATTTTATAAGCTATGAATATCAGTTTGCTAATTGGTGAGACAAAGCCCTTGATACCCACAACCCTTTGCTCATAGTTTTAGAGGACTTGGTCCATGAGTGGCTGCCCCATAACAGAAGCATCAAGGCAGAAGGGCATGGCAGACCAAAGCTGCTCCAGTGGATGACAGGAAGCAGAGAGAGAAGGGAGAAGCCATCAACAAGAACATGGAGAGAACCCATCCAGGTCTCACCCAGTGACCTCCTCCAGCCTGGTTCCAACTCCTACACACCTTCAGCCCTTGCTCATTCATGGATGAACCTACTGACCAGCACAGCATGCCATCACTCAGCCAGGTTCATGAAGCCACACCTCTGAACACGTTAGAGTTTGCGGGACATTTTAGATCAAAAACAGCATCATGTACTCCCCTTTGTATAGGGCTTCAGATGCATATCCAGGGCTCCCAAAGCATTTGTTTTAAAAGACACTTAGATATATTTTTATAATGCTAATTGTGGCAAATTTGATATCTGAATAGAATGAAAAGCAAATTAGATTGAAGAAAAGATTAATACAATATGTTATCATGCATTTGGGATACTATGTAATCCAACATCTAGACCTCAGTGTCATTCCCAAGATTGATTTCCTCTGTGGCCTTGAGAACAATTCAAAAGTGCTGTAAGGAGATTTTGGATATGGGATTGATTATTGGTCTTCTCTATGCCAGGAACCACACTGTGAGATTTCAATCCTCCCATTAGCCCTATGAAATAATTATTGAAATTTAAAAGAAAGGAAACAGAAATTGGGTTGGAATAAGTGAGACACAGCTGCCAGAGAAAATACTGCAGTATGGCCATTTTGTGATTTTCAGCAGAATTTACTTTTTAAAACAGTTCTAGATTTATAAAAAAAAAATTGAGAAGATGGTACAGAGAGTTTCTATACAGTAACACAGAATGTTCCCTTTGCCAGTATCTTGCCTAATTTGGTGTTTTGCCACAAATAACAGAATGATACCACTAGGTTATTAAAGTACACGGTTTATTCAGTTCCATTAGTTTTTACCTAGTGTCCTTTTGCTGTTCCAGGAATCCATTTAATGTGTCACATTACACGAAGTCATTGGCCAAGGCCCTGTGTGCTACTCTTGGCTGTAACAGTTTCTCAGTTTTCTTCCACGGTTGATATCGTCACAGATCTGAGGAACTCCAGACCCACATATCCTAGAATTTCCTTCTCTTGGAATTTATTTCACCCCTGTACAGTGTGGTGATGAGGCTGATGATGCAGATCAGAGACATAAATTGCCATTTTCACCGCGTCATGTGGACAGCACCAGTATCGCCACAACTCATGACTGTCTCTGTTAGCTAACGTAGTGCTTTTTACATTTCTGAGTTGTAAGATCACTAATTATCCATTTCCCTAATTTTTCACACTACATGTTCTTCTCCTGAATAGAAATAACCACACTTTATTATGAATCTTTATAAAGCATTTTTGGAGGATCAAGCAGATCATCATTTAACATGTTTATCAATTGTGGTTGTTTCACTCTCTTTAGATTTGGACCCAGGAGCTGCTCAGCTGGATCACATGGTGGCTCTAGTGCTTGCTTTTGGGAAGCCTCCATACTGTTTGCCTTTCTGGCCTTCCTAATGTGCCTTTCCAGGAATATTGTATAACACTTCTTTATTCTCCTTGTGTTTGCCTCATTTTTTTTCTGTTAATATTCATTCTAAATGGTGTGAGATGATATCTCATTATGGTTTTGATATGTCTTTCCCCCATCACTAATGATATTGACCACTTTTTATATATTTATTTCTTCACCTATTCTAGTCCCACATGATTCCTTCCAGCCCCCACTTGCATGTCTGTAGACTGCCCTCTTGCAGAAAGAAACTGGCTCCGACCATCTGCCATCCATGTGCTGAGTGGCTCAGTTCCAGGACGCACGTGTAGCAGTATGTGGGGTGTCATCCTGGTGGAAAGCAACTTATCCACTCATTTCCGGTTCCTATGGCCAGCACCTTTCCTCAGATCCCATTCCTGGACACAACTTCATGTGCTTATGTTTCCTTGAAATTAAGACCTATCTAGAAAACAAGTTCTAGCATGATTTTTGAAGAGACATGCCCTGAAAATGAGCATTACTGAATCTTTTGAAGCAAAAATTATGGGTTTACTCCATATTCCTAATTCTTGATGTGGTTATTTCATTGAATTAAAAAATTATTTACAGCTCACAAGGACTAAGATGAGTTGGGAGCAGACTGGATAAGTCCTGTACAGTAAGATAATGATTTGATAGTATCCAGAAAAGTGTACAAAAAAGTTAACATTACTGGAACGATCTTCCATTTCAATATACGCATAGACTTTATTCTTCACAAATTAAGAAAAAGAGTATTTTCTACTTTTGTAAGAAGCATCAGTAACAAAAACAATCATCTTAGAATTCAATTCTGTGTAGATGTAGATTGCTAATAAAAGTCCCTGAGGAGCCCAGCACATAGAATTCGACACGCTAATAGTTCTGGGGGAAAGCATTTTCGACAGTTTTTTGTAAAGAAGCAATCTCCACATTCTAACAACTAATATGTGAGGAGATAACTGCGCAATGGAAAACTGGGTAATTTTTAAAATAATTTGACTCTTAAAATCCCTGCTGTGGAAAGCCCAAATTATCCAGATTGGCTGTCATGGAAACCTTTGATCAATTTAGACAGCCTTCTCCACTCACAAAGGAAGTCTACAGAGTTAGGCAATTACAGTGCCATTTCAGTGGACACCAGGCCCTCCTGCTGCGCGCAGCTCAGATTCCCACCCCATCCCTATTTCTCATAAATGGTCTCTATATTCAAGGGAAAGGTTGAAATAGAAACCGGTGCTTGCACAGATCTACTAGTTTTGTTCTGTCAGAGATTTTGCCTGAGAGCAAATTAAGAATGGGAAAGAATTGACTATTAAATTCCCGTTGCAAGCCACCTAAATTGGGCTTTGCTTTCATAAATAAAAACTGGATGCACAGCGAGTATAAGATGTGGGAGGGGATTTCTTATTTCAATTTTCACACAGATTTCTATTCAGAGAAAAATGAAAAACGCTGCTAAACAGAAATGTAATGAAAAAGACCCAAAGAGAGAGAGAGAGAGAGAGAGAGAGAGAGAGAGAGAGAGAGAGAGTAAATACAATTAGAACAGAATTGGGTTAGCCACCTCTGTGAATGTACTACTTTTTATATAATGTTTATTTAAACAGTCTGTTTTTGCCAGTTTCCTGACTATAACCTAAATAAGTCATGTGATCACTTTGAATTCCTATTGGAATATGCGTAACATTTTATTAAGATGCTGTTAAACAACACCTGGGAGATTAAATTTTTATACTTTTGTTTGCTCTAATGGTTCTCTAAGGGACTAATTAGGAGAACTTTGGATTTTTTCTGCTTTTCCGAAATTATTCTTAAGCAAACTTCCCAATTGTGAGAGCCTTATGTTTTAGCTTTTAAATAAATAAGCTAATAAAAGGTATAATGGGCTTACATGTTCATATATGCAAACATAATTTGAGGCCATATACAAAAAGTTAAATATGATAACTTGGATTTTTTTCATGAAAGCACAAAGTCACAGATGAAAGTGATGTGGTGTTTGTGTATGAATAAATCGCTTTTCTGAATTGTACCGATGTCTGTAATTATCAGAAAATGGGAAAGTATAAACAACGTTATTTATCTATAAATTATGTGTAATCTACAAAACTCTTAAAATATTGGAAGATTAAATATATCTTTACTAAAATAATGTAAATTTATATGCATCATAAAATACACCATAAAAGTGAAGAGGACAAATACTAAAATCCTAGTTCACATTACATGACTTAAGTTAGTATTAACTCTGGCATGATTTTTCTAGAAGCCAACAGAAAATGGCTACAGATATGTACACTTATGCAGTTCCTACTTTCTGTCTAAATGAATAAAATAAATTCCCTACAAAATGCAAAGTATTTTATGAAAGGAAAGTCTTTGATACCTATATTTAAATAGGTATAAATATACCTATTTATGATTTGAACAAAGGACCCATAAAATATAACATTATAGACAAGAGTCAGGAGCTTAAAGTTAAGAAGACACTGAGTAAAAATTAAATATATAATTTAAATGTTCTCATTAATGAGTGTTTCTCTTATTGAAACTAAGTAGATATTAGGGGAAGGGGAGATGGCTCAGTAGAATAAGTGCTTCCCTGGCAAGCACAAGCGCCTGAGTTCAAACCCAGGTTCCACCAAAGAAAAAGAAACTAAATAAA
>NW_004524780.1:4025865-4034142 GCF_000260255.1 Octodon degus
ATATATTTGGTTGGTGCAGGGTCTCACTCCGCAGCTTGAATTACTAGTAATTCTCCTGTTTCAGCCTCCTCAGTGCTCGTATTACAGGTAGGCACCAACCCCACCATGCCCAGTTTCAGTGGCTAGCTCAGTGGGCCTGGGACTGGGCCAGCACAGAATGTGGTACTGGGGATTCGAGTTTCGGTCTCATCACGTGCCAGGCAGGTGCTTAGACTACTGAGCTATCTCTGGTCCCATAAGACCAAAACTTGTTTTAATTTTTCTCATACTATTTAACCAGACTAAATTTCCTGAGCCATGCATTTGACTTTATACCTTATGAAAAGTTTGTTATATTAATGTTGTATATTGTATAATCACTCTTGCTTATTAGACTTAGATTTTTTAAAGGATAGACTTTTCAGTATTGAGTGTTATAGTTCAGGCTGAAGTGTCCTCCAGAATTCTCCCGTGCTCAAAGGTGGGTTTATTCATTGGTGAGTATGTGGCTGAGTGCACTGTTAGGAAGAAGGCCTTGACCTTGAAAGGGTGTTCTTGTCCCTGACTCCTCCTTTTTTTTCTCTTCCTGTTTCCCAGCTCTACTGGAGTCAGCACCTTTAAGCAAGGCCACATGTACCATGGAGCCAGATGACCACTGACTGTACTTTCCAAAACTATGAGAAAATAAACATCCCCTTCTTTAGGTTGTGGCTATCAGGTATTTTTCCCAGTGATAGAAAATACAGTAGATATAAAATATTTCTTAGATGTGATAATTAGACTTCAGATTCCAGGGAATGAGATACAACTTTACCCAGCCTTTCCACTGGATACGTGGGAATCAGGAAAGAAAAACTGAATCAGTTATCTGAGGGGTCTGCAAAGTAAATGAGAGCAAGTGGATCCAGGAACACTGGAGCTTGAAGCACCATGGAAGTTGGAGTGAGATTCAGTTTGCTTTTCTTCTTGAATTTTCAAGCCAATTCAGATTATAATGAGTAGGAAAAAAGTGAAGAAGACACTAATGGAGAAAGACTCTGAGAAGAGTCCAGTGGGTAAAGTTCACCTTGGAAGGAGACAGAGCCTATAGTATGTGCCACTGTAAAATTCCAAGAAAGGAAGATGTTAAGTTGTCTTCTTCAGTTAGAGGTTGGGGTTCAGGAGAGCAGGGTGGCCCTGTGTTCCCATTGCTGCAGGCCATGTGTGAGTGGAGATATAGGAAGCATGGTGTGATTGAGGCCTGAGTGGAGCAGAAAGGAGAGCCCAGGAAGTGAGAGGACAGAGAGTGATCACAGAGGTAAGGGTCATGTGACCACAGCCCTATGGAGTTGTTTTGAAGATGTTGCATCTGTCTCTAGACTGCACAGGTAGCCCTCTGAGCATAGGTACCTCTCAAAGGCCAAGAACTGAGCTAAAGTTGTGGCATCCTGCCAGGTTCCACAGAGAACCATAAAACATCTTAATTGCGCTGGAAAGGCATTGAAAGTGGATATGATCTTGAAATGCCAGTCCATAGACAGTGGGTTAGGCCAGGTGATTGCCACAAAATAAAAAATTTTAGTACTGAACAAGATCTACAGTCTCATAATATAGTAAGGCAGCGAAATGTACATGGCAGCAGCTAAAGATACATAGCATAGAAAGATCACAAAGATCTCAACTTGTATAAAACACAAACAGTGGGCACATCCCAAGGGTGAGATTGTGGAAAATGCTAGAATTTTCCTTCAAAGACAAAGAACTCTTTCGAATTTGTCTAAATGGAAAACTGGAACAGGGTTGAAACATGATTTCAGAGCACATTAGCAAATGAAATTAAGGAAGAAATCAAGAGAAATAAAGTGGAAATTCTGTATATTAAAAAATGCAATAATAAAAGAATAACATGCTGCGTGGACCTGATAGACTAAGGGATGTGTCAGAGGAAAGTAATTCCAAAAATAATAAACACAGATTCTGAAAGCTGTGGGACAATAGCACAGATAAATTGTGATGTCACTAGGGCTCCAGAAGGTGAGGGGAAAGAATGTAGAGAATGCAAGGGAGAAAATTTTTCAAAACTTAAGGTCTGAAAATCTACTAAATTTGAACAAAAGCTTAACAATACAGTTATCCAAAACTCATGGAATTCCAAATGTGCAATAACAGGAAAAAGTAAATCCATGACTATAGACATTATGATTAAGTTACTTGAAATTAAGGTGACCAAAACATCATGAAGGCAGACAAAGACAGAATTTTATAAAGTTAAACATATATGTGCCATTTAAATTCTCTTTGTTATCAGAAATCCCTGTATTTTTTCCAAGTTTCTATGTTTAATTGAAAAAAAACTTACTCCTAAATCATTTTTTAAAGATTTTTATTCAATCTTTATTTTGTGTGTTAGATTTTATCATTACCTCTTTTTATACTTGTAAGAAAAAGAGCTCAATTCTTTTACTATTATAAATTTTAAGATGCATATGCCTTTCTCTATCTCTTTTTCTGAATGACAGCTTAAAAGTGTATGTCATATAGGTCTTGCTTTATCTTCATATTAACCATCCACCAGAAAAGTGTAAACACAAGGTATAAAAAGTAAAGCCATATTAATATGCTGAGCTTTAAAAGGCTCAAGTCAACAACTTCTGACATTGCCAGTCCTCCAGATAACTTACTACTATTATAGACTGCTGGACTATATTAGATTATTTTGCTGAACTCTATAATATTTTGCTGAACACCTATAATATTTATTTATTTATTTTATTCATTTTAATAAGCAAAAAGATAAAATAACAATGAAACAGTTTCAAAACAGGTTAGTAACATGGTTACAATAATTAATACATTGTATGTTGCTATCTTTGTAGTACTTATTCAGAGGAAAAGATGCAGACATGATATCTTGTCTAAGCAATATTAGTACAAACTTGGCAACGGAATACCCATCTCTGACAAAACTAAACAAAAAAAGGGGACACAAGTGAATGACCATTTTGTATCTGTATATACAAAATAGTTAAGATAGATATACAGCTACTTTCTCTTAATTCAGTGAGAAGAAAGATTTGTACTAATAGTGTTTGGACAGGATATCATGTCTGCATCTTGTACTATGAATAACCACTATGGAGACAACAATATACAATGTACTAATTACTGAAACTGTCCTACTAATCGGTTTTGAAACTGTCTCATTGTTATTTGATTCTCAATAAAAGTAATTTTAAGAAAAGTATGTAAAACAGTGACTATCCCTGAGAATTCTATGGACAGCTCTAAATCCTTTTATTATTGAATGTTGCTGTGAATAAAGCTGATTTCAGATGAGTTTTCCTATCTTGTGCATAGTGACACTAATAACAATAAAATTATTTTTTAAGGCCAGTGACTTTACAAAGTGTCTCAGTTACTTTTTTCTCATTGCTAGAACAAAGTGCCCTACACCCAAAGTTAGGGAAGGAAAGGTTTATTTAGCTCACACTTAGGAAAGGTTTATTTTGCTCACACATAGTGGAGGTTTCACTCCATACTCAACTGGCTCCAAGGTCATACTGACACATGGCAGGGGGCAACAGCTCATGGCAGAAGAAAACAGCAAAAAGCAAAGGGAGGGGCAGCAGCTGTGGCAGCTAGCTAGCCTCTTTCCTCTCCTTCATTTGTATGCAGATTATTTGCCTCAAGGCAAATCACACCCATAATCCCAGCATTGGATCATGAATTAATCATAAACTAGTGATATAGGTCTTGCTTTAACTTGGTCTTAACCATCCAGTGGAAAAGTGCAACCACAAGGTATAAATGTAATGCCATATTAATATGCTGAGCTGTAAAAGGCTCAAGTCAGCAGCTTCTGATAATTGTCAGTTCTGTTGATAACTCACTACTATGATGGACTATTGGACTATATTGGGTTATTTTGCTGAATTCAAGCACCTTCATTCTTTGGACTGGCTTCAAGCATGTAAAGATCCTTTAAAAACTTCTCCAAATACAGCTTCACTAACTGTAATAGAACACCCATCTCTGACAAAACAAAAAAGAGGGATATATATATATGATATATATATATATATATATATATATATATATATATATATATATCATATATATATATGATAGGAAAGATATTCAGCTACTTTCTCTTAGTTCAATGAGAAGAAAAGTTTGCACTAATATTGTTTAGACAAGATATCATGCCTGCATCTTGTCCTCTGAATAACTACTATGATGGCATCAATATGCAATGTATTAATTATTTTAACTGTCATGCTAACCTGTTTGAAACTGTTTCGTTGCTATTTTATCTTTTTTCCTCACTGAAATGAATAAAAGATAATAAAATTAATTAATCAAAATCTCTAGAAACCACCCCAATGACTGCATTAGGTTTGGGGGGAATAACTAGACACAAACCATACCACAAAGATAAGTATTTAAATTATCAAACTTTTAATAATTGATACATTGCATATTGTTGTCTTCTTAGTGGTTATTCGTAGTGTCCTACTAATCAATTTTGAAACTGTCTCATTGCCATTTGTTTCTCAATAAAATTATTTAAAAAGCACAAATGGTATAGAGTTTCAAAATAATAAATATTTAAAAATGATTATATTACAAAAAAATTATCAAAATTTTCTGAGATGCTATATATCATTTCTCCGTACACACAAATGGTATTTTAATTCAGAAATTATTTTTATATTATAGCTCTACATAGATTTCTCCATATTTTTCCATATTGTTTCTTCCAGTATCATCTAATGAGTGTATAGTAATCCTCCATTACATTACTACAATTTCTTTTGAACGGCTTCACTCTTATTTTTCACTTTATTTCATTTGGTGATTTTAACCTCACCAGAATATTATTATTTTTAGCCTCTGTTCTTACATTTTATTCAAAATATCTTCAATTCTCAAAAAAAAGTATTTTCCTTCTGCTTTATTTATTTGATTACTCTTCTTGACTTTGATGTCTAATCATTTATTTTATTATTTTGCAGATCTCTTACTTTGGAAACTTTTTATTAAATCACAGTTTTCTTTTTTTTTAATTTATTGAGCATTTATTATATCAAGCACCATTCTAAACACATATACCTGTATTGACTTTTACAAAAACTTACATGGTTGTTATCCCTACACGAATAAATAGAGAAGCTAACTAATACCTTTAAGTTAAATCACAGTTTTCTAAGAGTAATTGTTCTTTTGTTTTACATATTTTATCCAAATATTTTATTACATTATTTTCCTCTCTTTAAAAATGTACATGGGGGGGCTGCCCCTTAGCTCAGTTCTTTAAGTGGCTGCTTCAACAAAGCAGTCAGGCTCAGGTTGCTGTCATTTGATCCCCACAACTCAAGCCAGCAAACCTGCCCTGAAGGCATTCGGAGAAAAAAAATCCTTATTAGGGGCCGGGCAGATGGCTCAGTGGAATACGTGCCTCCCTCGCAAATGCAAGGGCCTGAGTTCAATCCACAGTTCTGGAAAAAAAAATGTACATGGAATATACACTTATGATTATGTGCAACTTTGCTGATAGTGTTTATTTCTCTTTAGTAGGTTAGGATTAAGTATTCCAACAACTGGGGACAGTGGGAGGCTGAACTCTGTAACTAAAAATTAGTGAATTGTTGACCTCTTCTCTCCTGCCACATTTTCCTGGATTTTGCTCGAGCTTTGTCATTAGATGCATAAGTACTTATATGATTTTTCATAATGTTTATACAGTTCACAATGTTAAAATGTCCGAGGGTCATAGATATAAATTCCAAAGCTTCAGATATACTAGGTGTTCAAAAATGGAAGCACGTCTCTTAGTTTATTATTGCTTTATAATCCCACTTCTTGTCACCAATATTTCTGTCATATATGAAAATTCTCATCACTGTTAGCTGACAACATTTAAAACATTTTTTAGTAAGTCTGGGTCAATATTGTATGTATTACATATAGACTTGCTCAGGGTGTAGTAATTGTAGGACCACACAATTACATAACACACATAGTATCTTGGTTCATTAGAAAAAAGAGATCAAAATCAAGCACAAGCACTAAAATTATGCTCATTCAATAAAAGCACTCATTGCAGTTTGGATCATCCCCTTAAGACTTAATCAAACTTTGCTAAAATTGAAATTTCTTTCTTCTCCTGTTTTACCATTTGGCCAATTTAAAATGCATCTTTTCCATCAGAACTGACAGAAAATCAGAAGTTGGCTCTGACTACGTGCATACTTCCTAATTCAGTCTCCCTAATGTGCTGATCAGTACAATTAGAAAAGCAAAATAAAAGTAACTCCTTGTACAGACTATTTATTGGCTTGTTTCTACCATTTTCTAAAATCATCCCTGGCATTTCTATTGGTGTGTTGCTGGCTTGGAAAGAAATGACTTGAGATCAAAAAGATGACTGTACTTCTCATGGAGAAGCCAATATATAAGTATAACTACATACAGAGCAACATGTGCATGCATAAAATACTATCGGAGAGAAGAGGCAGAAAACCAGTGCTTCAGTCACACGAATGTAAATGCTCAATCTAATTATGCTTGTTTATTCATGTCAGAAAGCACCAGTTGATAATTTTGTTCCAAGTTTTAAAACAAGCTGGATGTTCAAGGATGAGCAGTTCACTCACTAGGTTTTTCAAGAAGAAACTGTTTGCTAGTTTCTGGAGAAAACATTTTCATATAGGGAGAGGCAGAAAGAAAGCACATGATGACATACATGGATAAGCTTCAACAGGAGAGTCTCTGCTGCTCTGAAGAGCAGGGTGAGGCTTTGCAACACCACACAGGCAACACATAATGAATTGGAGAACTGTTGCTCAACCCAGGAACACACAGCTTGTAGAGTTGATTTTAGGTCACAGCCTCAAGAACACGTCTTCTGGGTGTGGTGATGCACACCTGTAATCCCAGATCTTGGGAGGCTATTAACAACAGAATCACTACAAGTCCGGTCTATGCAGTGAGACCCTGTAGACCCTCTAGACTCTGTCCTAAAATACAAAATGAAATAAAATAAAATAAAATAGCATGTCTTCTGTGTGCTGTTTCACAGCAAATGCAAAGACTTAAAATATTTGGGCATTATGTACATAGATATTGTGAAAGAGAATCTGTTCAAAGGGAAGAAACAACTTGGATGAGGAAAAGGACAAAAGAAAGAAGGAAATAAAGGGAAAATATGTATTTACATGTATATACAGGATAGCTTGGGTAATTACTACTACTTACATCTGATGATCAACTGAAAGGATCAGTTAATGCTTAACTTTTTTCTCCTTTTCAATCTCTTATAATTTTTAAATAATTTTTATGTTTATATCTGGTAATTTAAACATCCCATTTGAAGACAAACATTATACAATATAACAACCATTGTTGAATTGCTAGTATTTGTTTAGTGAAATTCTGTATTATTTGTAAAGAGGGTTTTTTTTTTACTACTTTTTATTTTCTTTGAACAGTACAAACTAACAAGTAAAAAATACCATAGAAAACTTTTCTTAAAGGATTAAGTCTAAGGGCTGGCCAGATAGCTCAGTAGAGTAAAGCACCTGCTTAGGCAAAGCTCAGGGAGTGGGGTTCAGTCCCTGGTGTGTTGCACCATCCCCACCACTGGGGCTCTCTGAGGTGGTGACAGGCACTGAGACTGGGCATGGTGGCATGTGTGTGTAATCCCAGTGTTTGAGAGGTTGAAAATAGGAGGATCACTATGAGTTTGATCTACTTAGTGAAACCCTGTAGACCCTGTACTAAATACATTTTTTAAAAAAGTTTAAGATGGGAACTCATAAGAGATCATTTACAGCAAAGCAAAAAGAAAATTTTTCTGTCCAAGGAACTTCATGAAAAAAGTTGTGATTGTGAGCTACATTGGTTAGCTGAAGGGTGAACAGACAGGTGAGGGGTCTGTAGTAGGTGACACTGTGTTGACTTGAGAGGCCAAGTCTTGGCTAGATCAGCTTGGTGATACCACACCCTGGGGTGTGACAACCCTGCCCTAGGGCCCACCCTAGAGTGATTCAGCACCAAAAGGGTATATAAGGGATTGAGGAAGACTTCTGTGCTCTGCTTCCTTGGAAGAGCTTGATTGACACAGCCATGCCATTTTAGAGGAGCTTGGATCTTTGCAGCAGTCCTGCGCTTCTTTGGAGGAGCTTGAGTCTTCACAGTGGGTGTGGAAGGAAGAGAGAGAGGCTTGATACACACAGCAGCTGCTGCTCCTCCTCTGCTCTTCATTGTTTTCTGATGCCTTTTGCCTTGGAGCAACCAGAGTATAGACTAAAGCCTTCA
>NW_004524780.1:4034287-4037060 GCF_000260255.1 Octodon degus
TGAACCGTGGTCCCTGTGATTTGCTAAACTTGTTCTAAGTAGGTGCTTTAGACCACTGAGCCATCTCACCAGCCCCTCCTTCCTTCATTTTGGTCATATCTTTTTTTTTTTTTTTTTTGGTGGAACCGGGGATTGAAATCATGCCCTTGCGCTTGCCAGGGAAGCACTTATTCTACTGAGCCATCTTCCCAGCCCCTACTTCCTTCATTTTGAGTGTCAGATATTTGTCCCAGCAACAAATAAAAAGTAACTGAGATAGAACCCCAAAGACCTACTATGACAATAGAAAAACCAAAAGGATGTCAACAGCCCCACAATAAAATATAGGAGAACAAAATACGAGTTATCAGTGTAAACTATACTTGTGTATGGAATATTCAATTTTCATTTGTGAAGATTGCCTTGAAGTGATAATCAAAGCAAATATTGTATTTGTTGTAGAATTCTATTGGTGTTTTTATTATAGCCCACATAGATTTTTAGTTCTTTTATCACTTAGGTTTTGTAAGCAAGCAAACAGCTGATGTGAAAATGCAAATGCCTATTTAAGCATTTATTACACATTTGCTATTTTATCTTATTGATATCTTATTTCCCTGGTAAGTGTACATTGTACACCATAATAGGAAGCTCCCAGCAGAACAGGAAGTTCACAAGAAATCCCTGCCACATAGGAAAATGAAAGCTAAGCACATATGTGCTGTCAATATAAGCAACATGTATGCACGGAACATGGACTTGTCATGTATGAAGACTGTTGTGAGTGTGACAGTTGAAACAAAGATTATTTCTGCAGTAGACTTTTGTTTGTATTCACATAGGAGGTCACATAGGTTTTTATATCTGATGTTCTCTTTTAGGTCATTCTGATGTGAGAAAATTAATGTTTATTCTAAATACACAATAAATATAAAGAATTTAAGACTTTATTTTATTGATATTTTATGCTCCTATGAAATACACATTGCATAACATAATAAGAACCACCTGGCAAAAATATCAAGACCAGGGAGAAGACAAGTATATCCTACAAAAATTTTAAGAAAGTGAAATGCATATGCTGTCAGGGTAATCAAATGTGTGAAAGAAACACAAACTTGTCATGTGTGAAGATTGCCATAGATATCATAGTTGAGGTAAAGAGCATTCTTTGCAGCATCCTATTGATATTTTCATTGTCCATATGGGAATTTATTTCTATTCAATTAAGAGCTGCTAAAGTTGTAAATTGATCATATGTGGGAGACCAGAATAAGACCTCATTGCCTGAAGCAGTCAAGCTACCTTATTCTTTTTTAAAAAATAATTTTCTTGAGAAACAAATAGCAATGAAACAGTTTCAAAACTGATTACAAGCACAGTTTCAATAATTAATACATTGCATATTGTTGTCTTAGTGGTTATTCATTGTACAAGATGCAGACATGATATCTTGTCCATAAGCACCATTTGAACAAATCTCTATTCACGGAATTAAGAAAATGTGGCTGTATCTATCCTATTTTGAATGTACAGATACAAAATGGTCGTTCATTTGTATTCCCTTTTTTCTATTTAGTTTTGTCAGAGAAGGGCAATCCATTGGTATTTAAATATTGTAGGTACATGAATTCAGCAAAATATTCTAATGTAGTCCAGTAGTCCATAATAGTAGTGGGTTTTCTGTAAGATTGGCAATGTCAGAAGTTGTTGACTTGAGCCTTTTATAGCTCAGCATATTAATATGGCTTTACTTTTTATACTTCATTTTTATACTATTCTGCTGGATGGTTAAGACCAAGATAAAGCAAGACCTATATAACAAGAAATGTAACTTTTGTATCTGGCAAGGTCAGTCAAATCCCCTCAGGATTTATCCTGAAACCCTGTACCACACTTTGTAGATTTTTTGTCAGTGTCAGCCATGTAGATGAGTCACAGCCATTGCTTGACCAATTTGCTATCTGTGATAGCCTGAGAGAATGTTTTCTCTACATGTGACTCTCCTTAGGTACATTCTACATCATCAATCACTTTCTTCTGTGGCCCCATAAGCTCCTTGATCAGAAAATTTCAGACACAACAGAGTTACATGGTGTTACAGTACAGGTTCCCCTATGTCCTGAGTCTTCACTGACCTTGAAAGTCTAAGGCCAAAATGTTGGCTGTCCTTGCAGTCATTCTTTTTCTCTAATTTTTGGTCTGCAAACTTAGGTTGTTAACCCTCCAGAAGAGAAGCTTATTACAACATAGGCAGTAGCAAGCTATCTTAGTCTTGAGAAAATCATCCTGCCTGGACATTGTTGGCTGTTAGTCCCTTTGCAACCTTTTGTCTTCTAACTTTGCAAAGGCATAAATAAATACTTTTACTGTTGTTCTGAGGACCTTTGTGAATCAGGCAAACAGACCACCACCTGAACCCAGTTCTTGTCTTCTTGTCTATCTTTACCTCATTTCTGCTGTGCCATTTCTCTCTGGGTACACCAAGAGACTAATGGATCACTACACTATCATGCATTTTTAGACTTTGTACACCAAAAACAATGTTAAAACTTGCAATTTTTAAGTATTCAATGAATATTCAAAGTGTTGTACTATATTCTTTATGTGATTTTTTTTCTGTTAAGCATTCATTTTTAATTTAATAAAATTAAAATAGGAATATTTTCTTTTTTCATAATTTTATTGATAATCAGATAGCAATGAGACAGTTTCAAATCAAATCGGTAGGACATCTTCAATAATTAACACACTCCATATATTCTTCTTAGTGGTTAATTGCTGTACAAGATGC
>NW_004524780.1:4038102-4048227 GCF_000260255.1 Octodon degus
TTTCATCAATAGGAATAGTCTGAAGATTTAACATAAATTTGATACTCTTATGTATATGGGTCTTTATGATAAAACAATGTGTTATGCTTTGCAAGTTTAAGTAAAACTACAATAACCTGATAAAAGCACCACCACCTGGTGGTAATGATTGGTCTGGTAACAAAGGTAGCTACCTGTGAATGGGCAAATGTCACACACAGCACAAACTTGAGGGCAAAGGATGAGTGACCTCTGGGAAAGACAGGGAAGAGCACAGAAATTTCAAAAAGCATCTCAGAAGAACCTAAACTGGACGAATGGTCCATTTTTTCAAATTTATAATGTATTTGGTTGCAGTTAATGGTAGATAAATAAAACTTCCCACAGTGGAACCATGGATGCAGGGACCCTCCACTTTGTACAAGAAAGAATAGAAGAGTTCTGTAGAAACTTTGTGATACATGATATCTGTACATTCCAAACAAACAATTATATCTTCAGTAACAGGTGCTAGCAACCCAAATTATCAGAGCAACTGATTCTACATTGTTCTTAATACTGGCTCTGTGGTACAGATCCAAATATTAATTATATCCCAGTGAAGGATGAAAATTAGTTCTGATGTACAGGTGGAGAAAGTTATACAGACCAGTTAAGCAATTGCTCCAGGCTTTCAAGAATGAGATTTAACTTATCTAATTTAAAAATTACACTGTGTACAAACCAACGTAACATTATATACTAGCCTGTGGTATGTGTGCCCCAAGCCGGTCAATTAGTACTAGAGAGAAAAATGAGTACAACTTTAATTTCCCCTCCTTCTTCTGCTATATTATCGACATAAATTCTGGTTTCTACTCTCCCAGGATTTTATCTGGGAAAGCACTTGGTGTATTCATTCTTCTACTCTCTTTAGTATATCATTGGATTGTGAAAGATTAATCAGTCTCCCCTTAACAACCAGGTAAGATGAAAAGCAGACATAACAGTAGAAAAAAATGGTTAAAATTTTAGTCAAAATGGATGGATAATTCAACTTTTAAAAGGACAGTTTTCAGCTTTTAGGAGATGGACTTTTTTTTTCCATCCAATAAGATTGGGAATCTTATGTTTTTTGATCATTTGTGAAAACAATGAATATGAGTATTTATGATTTTTAAAATTTGGACAAAGCACTGCTACCTTTACAAAAGCAAGATTTTCATGTGATAATCCAACTGATCTTCACAAGTATGGATTAGTTTTTCTCTTTGAAAACCCCTTTTTTCCCTGGTCCTAGGAGTTGAATCCAAGGCCTTTGCAGAGGTACATCCTCAGGGCTTTTTTTTAAATAATAAAATAAAGGCTCACTGAGTTGTGCTGAGCTCAAACCTGCAATTTCTTTCCCTCAGCTTCTCAGAGTGCTAGAAAGAAAAGCATATGACACCAGACCTTGTAGCAAATGGCTTTGTTAGATCAAATAATGATTTTTTTAAATCATGGAAATTTCTTGTTCATTTTGCCTGTCACATATTTTCTCTGTCCATTTGCAGCAAAATGATTTACCTTGGCTTCTGTTGGTTTGCACAGGTAATCTCTGCACATATCTGATGGTGCCCGATGCTAGGTCTGTCTTCCCAGCCATCCTGCCTGGAATGTCCTTCCCTCCTCGCTTCATGCAGATTACTGCCTGTGATCCTGGCCTGCTCTTAAGTAATCCATCTCCATGGAAGTTCAACCCTGCCACCATGACCTTCCTTTGGCCTTGTGAACTTGGCTGTTTATACTGAACCTCTGTAGTGTCTTTTATTGAAGGCTTCCCTGGAGGGATGTCATTTGGTCCTTGGATGCCATGGTAACACAGGGCTGAACCTCACAATGTAGATTGCTGTTCATCATTGTGACAGTTACAAACCAAACCAAGTCAGCCTCATCTCTCTGCAGAATGGCACAGTTGAACCTTCACTCATGCCAAGCAGTCTCTGGCTATGAAAATACAAAAATTAAAAAAAAAAAACTTTGTGCAGGATGTGTTTTTTTCAGAGCCTTACAAGATCCTCAGAAAAAATGCTATACTTTTCTGAGAAGGTTTACAAGCACATTCCACCTAGCATGGTTAAAATGAACCAGCTTGGTCACAATCAGCATCACAATAAATGGACATGTGGGTTTTCACAGTTGCCTGTAAGATGTAAGAGGAGAGGGACACCTTAAAAAACAGTTTGAAATGGCCAGCCAAAACTTAAGGTTCCTACTGCTTATAAGCTAATACTTTCATGCCTAGATACATACATAACTGCATATTGAGAACACTATCAATTAAAATAATGTAATTAATAAGCATAAAGTGGAAATAAGCTGGTTAAGTGGGTAAGTAAACTGTAACACTTCACATTGTAGATTATAATGCGACAGTAAAAATAACAATCTACAACTCTAAGAAAGCTACAACTCACAAATCGTACATTATTTCAGAACACAAGGTCTCCTGTTTGACAAAAGGATAGATACCAGTTCTGAACAAACATCACAGTCACCTCGCACCTCTGCTTTCCTGAAACATGGAGCCTATAGTGGACAGAGCCAGCAACTCTCAACTTTCCATATAAAACAGCGTTCAGTCAGCTGGAGATTAAAATGTGCAGTGCTTGTTTCTGGCATTTCTCCAAATGCCCACTTTCCTCAAGCTTCTGCAGAGGGAAGGAGAAGCTGAATCAGGAAGGGAGATAGGAAAGGGGCTGGGAGGCTCAGCAATCCTGGAGTGTTCTCCTCAGGCCCCCAGCTCAGAGAGGCCCCTGTGGAGGAGTTCTGCAGAGGTAGCTGTGTGGTGTCACAGGACAAGTGAAGTTTGGGGGCAAATGGAAACATGGAAAGTTTAGAAAGCCCAGTGGCCCAGATAGAAGCCATATCTTTCCATTTCTCTTGCAATATACAGTTAATATTTTGATCTCCATCTGTTTCATTTCTATATTTAGTTTTCTTTGATGATGGGCTTGGAAGTGAGTTCTGCTTTGCTAAGAAGAATTCAGTCTCAGGGCAGCAATCCTGGAAGATTGTTAACCTACTTTACTCAAGTCTGATTCCCTCCCCCAATTCCAGTTTGCCAAGATGAACGGAAGGTTGAAACACTAGGTTGCATATGTTGTCATTCAGACCAGGAAGAAAGGAAATAGGGAGAATAGGATTTTCATGTCAGTTATTTTTATTTGCAAATTTAACAGACAAATTGAATGCATTTATAGTATATATCTTAAAATAATCATGTAAGTGGTATTGTTGAATCAAGTTAATTAATATGAACATTACCTCACTTACTTTTTTTTTCTTTTGAGAGGCATCCTTATCTGCACTGTCCTGGCTGCCTCAGTGTCCTAACTGAATTCAAGTTGTTTCCCTTTCAGGTCATTTTGACTTTGGGGAAGAGCCAGCAGTCACAAGATGTCAGACCCAGTGACTAAAGGGGATGAGGACACAGAATCTCATTTTTATGAGCTGCCTTTCAGTTGGGTGGTACTTGGCAGCCTCACTGACCAAATATTTTATCACACGTGGTAAAGACAATGAGGAAGGAAGACTCCAGAGCTACTCCAGAAAGTGCTGAGAAGGACGGGAGAAGTGTGCCTGCAGCAAGGGAAAGGAGTTTGAAAGGGCTCCGTGTGGTCTTTCACTGCAATAATTTTCTTTAAACTTTCAGGATATATTCCAATAATAACTTGTAGAATGTAGTCATTGAAAATTATCACCATAGATCACCGTAGATCTCTGGAACTGATTTATCAGAACTGGAAATTTCTGACCTTTACCCAACATCTCACCCAGGTCTCCCCTGTCACCACAGCTCAGGCACTGCTCTCCTCTCTGATTCTATGAATTTCATTTTTCTAGAGTTCACACAGAAATGAATTGTGCAGTGTTTGTCTTTCTAGGTGGGATTAATTCACTTGATTTCAGGTCCTCTGGATAGATGCATGGTGACAATAATGACAGAATGGCCTTCTTTTATAAGCCCAAATACTCTTCCACTGTATATGCATGCCTTATCTATTGATGGATATGTAGGCTGATTCCTAATCTTGGCTATTATCATTAATGTTGCAAAGAACAGAGGAGGGCAGACATTTATTCAACATACCACATTCATTTGCTTTGGATATATACCAAGTACTGAGATTGCTAGAACACAGGGCAGTTCTATTTTAAATTTTGGGAAGAATCTCTATACTGTTTTCCATAATGACTACACTAATTTGCATTCATACCCAATGTGCGAGGCTTCCCTTTCAACACTGCTTCCCCACCCAGCACTTGTTAATCCTCACTATTCTGATGATAATCCTTGGGATAAGTTCATCTTGTGGACGCTTACAGATTTGATTTGCATTTCCCTGATGACTAGTGACATGCAGTAATTTTGTTACACATGCTTGCTGGCCATGTGTTTGTTTTCTTTTGAGAAATATCTCTTTAGGTCTTTTACTATATTTTAATATCAGTTTATTTGCTGTCTTTCTATTAATTTGTGTGAATCCCTTAATATTTTGAACTTTGTCCCTCATGAGATAAGCAGTTTGCAAATATTTTATCCTACTTCATCCATCATTTTTTCTGATCATATTTCTGTTATGACTTTGATAGTGTTATTTGTCAACACTATCCAGTGTGCTATTTAAATCTCCTGGTATAAAATTTTTTCACTCATCTGATAGACATTAATAAATGAATAAGTAAGTAGTTGGGTGAAAGATAGATACTACATAGTTTTTCTATTGTAATCACATGATTTAGGAAATTTCAAGAATAAGAAACACAAGGAGAATTTCAATGACACTGACTATCTGTGGGCAAATGAATTTTTACTAATTATATCATAAAGAGAGTGTACTAAATAGCTATTTATAAGAGACATTTAATATATTGTAAAATATTAACATTTGCTATACTATTTTGAGGGGGTACCGGGAATCAAATTCAAGACCTCATGCTTGCCAGGCAAGTATTTATGCCACTGAGCTACATCCCCAGCCCTATTTGCTATACTATTAATACCCATCAAATATTTTCCTTTGTTTAACCTATCCATTCTGAGCAATTTCAGCGCTATGATTATAAAATCATCCAGCTTTTTGATATTTAAACAGAAATTTTGAGACTTTTATTTTTGCCTAATTGACCATCTAAAAGCAATGTATTTTTATTAAATTGCTTCAGAATTATGTTTGTTCCTTCTGTATTATGCTTCCTAGGTTTATCTGTGAGTCATGTCTCACCTCTTACCTGCTTCCCAATAAGACTGGAATTCAGAACAAATATTTACCCTTGTTTTTATCAAGACTCTAAAATACATATAAAGATGATAGGTATAGGATGAACATTGACAGATGATAGATAGAAATAAAACCGATAAACTT
The DNA here is from genome assembly GCF_000260255.1 of Octodon degus. Lineage (NCBI taxonomy): Eukaryota > Metazoa > Chordata > Mammalia > Rodentia > Octodontidae > Octodon > Octodon degus. Next base: position 4,043,469 of record NW_004524780.1, read on the forward strand.
TTCTAGGACTTTTCTGCACTCTTTGAGAGTTCTAGGTCTTAATTCTTTTTCATATCAGTAAGACCTAAAATGACTACAGATTTACGAAGAATGGAGCATAAATGATGTGATTAAAAGGAAATTATTCATATGGAACTAATCCATATATACTGATGGACCACCCAAGAGGCATTCTGAAGAAAAAGGGTAACTGCATTATCAGACATGGCTTTTGGTGACTTTGTGATTCAGGTCATGTTTGATAAACTAAATCATAACCATGAAACCAATAACAAGAAACAGATTTTCCTAGGTCCATACATAGAACTGCTAAGCTCCCTTGAGTCTATCATACATGATCACTGACAGTGTATCCAGTTTCCTAATGTAGAAATCATCCAAATGATTGAGAAAATTTTAAAAATCCATGAAATTCACCAAGGACTTTCAAAGAATCACTCTCTGCTTTTGTTCATTTTATTTCACTATGACTATGTGTCCATAAGACTCCTCAAGCAAACGTAAGGGATGTTTGGATGCCTTCTGAAACTGAAGAAACCAAAGTAGACTGAGTGCCCTGTCTTTACTGAATCGCGTTCAATTTACTCTTCACTGCTGAAGCTCGTAACAGAACTGCTGAGCTGTGGTTGCCCAGAGAAGGAGGTGCTCAGCCCTTGTCCTTTTGTCCTTTCCCACCTCCTGCACGTGACAATCTTAAATCACACAGCATAACTGATAGTCAAGGTCGTATCAGAGATACTGTGATCATTAATCATGAAATGTTAACTTGACTGCAGTAAGGATCAGCTCACTGAACAGTAGCGCACAGCTCTGGCTGTGCCTGTGGATGACTAATGCAGGCGCCAGCCAACTGAGGAAAACAAGACCATCTAAGTTGTTGATGGCTCCAGCCAATAAATATGCAGCCTGGGCAAAATAAAAAAGGAAAGAAAAAAGAAACTGGCTAATGTTGCAAGGCTTCAGTCAGCTCCAGTGGTTGTGTCTTTCCTGTAGCTGCCTTTGGACTTTGGTGTTCATATCCTCAGCCTCAGCCACAGATGCTGGTCACTCTTCAGGCTGTGGACTGCTGCTGCAGACTGGATCCCGCTTGTTCTGTGACCACATCTTCTTGCACTCCAGATCTATACAACCACTGCAAATTCTTCTGCCCTGACTCTGTGAGCTACCTCATAAATCCCATTCATAATTACATAGACTTTCTTCTATTGATTCTGTTCCGCTAGAGAACCCTGACCAATACAGATAACTTTGCCTCACTATGTGCTTAGCCTTTCTTTCAAGGATATGTAATCATAAGCATCTACATTTTACCCTCTTGCTTCCAAGAAAGTCCTGACTCTTGCTCATTACCATATATCACTTTCATTTTGTCCTCCCAGGATTTCTGTCTTGCACTTACCACCTCAAATTAGATTTGGATCAGCTACTGACTCCTGGAAATGCACACTGGCCTGGTTAAGAAGAAAACACAGCTGTGTAGAACTTGACTTTAAACTTTCACCAACACAAAATCACCACTCTGACCCGTCTCTTTCTGCAAAGTGGAGTATTAATGGGTTTGGGATGTAAAGGCAGTGTAGATTGTGTTTGATGAAACATCAATTTACTTGCAGCATTAGTTAAGGAGCTACTGTAGGCATATATTTTTATCATCTTCCATTTATTCCATGTTTCCTCCCAAATTTCAACAATATTAGTAATTATTTAGAGCACGATTAAGTAGTATGAACTTAAATGTGATACAGAAAGAAATAATTTTTGATGTGCAAAAACTTTAATAAAATGATATCCAAGTTGTTGATCCCTCTAAGTATTTCTGATATAGTTTGGTTTTTGTTCATGACTCTCTGCCTACCCCCATGTCTTCAAGATTTTTACCTATTTTCTCCATATATTACTATATATTTATGGTAGATTTAGTGTTTCTGTTTTAATATTTAAATCTTTGATCCTTTTTTAGTTTACCTTAGTGCATGGTGATAGACATGGGTCTAATTTTAGCCTTCAGCATGTATAAAGCCAGTTTTCTCAGCACCATTTATTAAAAAGGCTTTCTTCCACTAAATATGTTTGCCAATGATAAGGTGGTTGAGTGAGTTTATAGTTGTTTCTGCATCTTCTAATCTGTTCCATTGATCCTCAGGTCTGGCTTTTTGCCAGTGCCATGCAGATTATATCACAATACCTTTGCACTATAATTTCAAGCCAGGGATTGTGATACCCCCTTCCTTGCCTTTGTTGGCCAGGATTCCCTTTGATCTTCTAGGTCTCTTCTGGTCCCATATGAATTTTAGAAATGTTTTCTCTGATTCTAGGGAGTATGTTGATGGTATTTTGATCAGGATTTTATTACATATGTATAACAGTTTTCCATGCATGGTATTTTTCACAATGTTGATTCTTCCTATCCTTCAGCAAGGAATATCTTTCCATTTTGTGAAATCTTTTTTAAACTCTTTTTCCAGAGTATTGTAATTTTAATTTGTAGATCTTTTACTCTTTGTTAGATTGATTCTTCTGTATTTCATTTTTTGGATGCTATTGTTTTTTGTTTGTTGATTGGTATTTTTTATGTATTTAGAACAGGGTCTCACTAGATAGATTGGACTCATAGTGATCCTCCTGGGTTCAGCCTCCCAGGCACTAAGATTACAGGTGCATGCCACCACACCCAGTCTCAATTGCTGTCTCAGCATGCCCTGGGGGTGGGGTCAGAATGGCAGGCCAGAGATCAAACCCTGGTCCCTGCACCTGCCTAAGCACGCACTTTAGTCTGGTGAGCTATCTCGCCAGCCCTTTTTGGATGCTATTGTGAAGGGTATAGTTTCTGTAATTTCTTTCCCAGTGAGTTCATCATTTATGTACAAGAATGCTATTGATTTCTGAGTGTTGACTTTGTATATAGCTTATGCTACAGAATTTGGTTATTAAATCTGGAAGTCGTCTGGTACACTTTCTGGGGTCATCTGTATAGTGCATCATGTCATCTGTGAATAATTCAAATTTTATTTCTTCCCTCTCCTTACTGCTTTTATTTCCCTCTCCTGTCTAATTGCTCTGGCTAATTTTGGGTGTAGGGTGTTTATCTCATCAACAAGAGAAAAGTAACACACTTTGTCTAAACCATGTTTTGTCTTACATCTAATTCAAAATCTCTATACCTCCACCCTCACTTGCTGGTCAGTGGCTCACAGATCTGCCATGGAAAGGACACCAGCAATGTGCCTTTTTTTCTTTTTCTCCGAACACACTGTCTTTTCCTCTTGTAGATCTTCCAAGTTTAAGTGAACATATACTCTAAAATGTTCATAGAATTTTTTCATACCTTAGGAGGCTGACTGTGGTGGACTAACTAATGACCAACTTGTAAAACCCAGCTGAACTAACTCATTGTGGTTCTAGGTATGGAACATCAACCTGAGGATGATTGTGCAAGAATCCAGGAGAGGGTCTAAAAGGAGAATGGAGAAGATAGTGTGTGGTTAATTCTCCTGGAGAAGGTTGTCCTGCTGGTTTTTCCTGATATGAACTCAGCTGTTCTCATTCTTGGAGGAGCTACCATCCTCATTGTCACTGAGGATAGCTACAGTTCTTCTCAGAGAAGCTTTGGCCTTTACGTTGAGCATCACTTCCTGGCTCCTGTGCAGATCCTTCTAGATGGCACAGATTCTTCATTCTACTGGTGCAGACTTTCTAACTTCCATCACTGACTTTTGGTGTACTGCTTTCCCAATGTAAATCGTACAAACTTTCATGAGACATTGTCATGGACTTTAGGCCTCCAGTTGAACTCATGCAGGACATTGTCATGGGCTCCATGTCTTCAGCTGGACTCATGCAAGGCATTGTCATGAGATCCAGACCCTCCATTGGATTCTTGGACAGATCTTCCACACTCTTTTGCATCTGACTCTTTGGGTGAAGATTATAAAAATAATAAGTTATATAAATTATATGTTATATATCCTGTGTTAAATACCTTCCTTTGTAAAACCTGACTACAATGCTGACCCACTGTGGCTGTCCATTCGTTGACACTGGCTTGACATTGACTCCCATGGCAACTGTCAGGAAGCTAACACTCCTGGTTACATTGTACTTGAGTGTCAAGGTTCCTGCTGAGATGGACTCCCTACAGTGTGACATATGGGCAGACTCTCACTTGAGTGAATTGTACTTCTTTTGGGGAGTCTTCAATACAAGTCAAGACTACAAACTCCTACATCAGTCCTTTGGCCAGAAGGCATGAGATAGACAGGCTAATCCTCATCTACCACCTGGGGCTCTTCCAGTCTCTCCCTTTCAAAATTTTTCAGTATAGAATCAGGAGCTGAATCAATTACTTACCTACATTCTAGGCAACACAGATCAAATTTTTCTGAACACTTTATCAGTGTCCTCTGACTTCAGGCAGGATTAATGAGTTTTAACATGTTTTTGAGGCTAGGCAAGCATCCAGCCATGAAGACTGAAAGTCTCCATTCTTGTATGACAGAACATAACCACTGTGTCCTCCTTGTGTTATCCTGAAGCCCTCCTCACTCACCAGAACTAGGAGGAGATTGTACTCTTCTAAGGTTATGATTCTCATGTCTTATGAACTCTCCATGGCAATGACCCTCTCTAGTTCTCTTGTGGGGGTGGAGAGATAGCTCAGTGGATGAAAGTGCCTCTTTAGTTGAGCTTAGGCAAGCACAGGGACCATGGTTTCATCCCTGACACCACATGCAGCACAAGCCCTGCCGTAGGGGTGGGCTGA
>NW_004524780.1:4048852-4066890 GCF_000260255.1 Octodon degus
TGTGTGTGTGTGTGTGTGTGTGTGTGTATACAGCTAAAGTCATAATGGGGGAGAAAGGAAAGAAATGCTCAATAGATCTATTCAAATGCTTAGAGAAGATATTTTACTATTTACTGCAGCTATCTCCATTGGACAGATATCTCACAACTGCAGTGTACAGTTTGAGGGTTTCAATAAAATCTGAGGCAAGACAGACAGCATTCTATAGCCCGTGCACTGCTGATTTTGCAGTCTTTATGGGGCCAGATTAGCAACTGGGTGATCCATTTTGCAGATACAGAGTATGACAATCTAGAGCTCATGAGAGAACATACTTAAGATAACAAATTATATTTTTATTTTTTTTAAAGAGAAAGGAAACAAAAGAAAAACAAAATTAATAAAAACGATACAGAATTTCAAAAAAAGATGATAGGAAATTAACAATGATTCTTATATTATTATTATCATTATTATTGTTATTATTGTTATTATTATTATCTAAAAGACATTTAAGTGCCATGCTGACCCCTCTCTCAGGGTGCACTGAGACAGCGATTGAGACTGTGCGTGCACCTGGAACCCCAGTAATTGGGAGGTTGAAAACAGGATTATCACTATGAGTCCAATCTGTGTACTGAGATCCTATACTAAATACATTTTTAAAAGATATTTAAATAATATTTTTCTCAGTCAACAACTCTATTCAGTCTTTTCTTTGCCATCATAGTGTGTGTCCCTCACTCTGTTCTGTGTTGTGTTGTCTCAAAAGACCTTTCTGAATCCAATGATTCCTGGCCAAGATCCCCAATGGATTCAGATGAAAACTAGTAATAAAATCTGGTGCCACTAAAAGAAGAGACATTGGAGGGGAACCCACTGGGATGTAAGAACTGCTCTAGATGGTGCTCGCAGGCACGTGTTGCCAAGGCCGGATCACCTTACCATCACAGTCTGCAGTGTGTCCGGGCTGCACAGCTGGGATACTTTTCTTCTCCTATTATCTGCACTGGTGAGTTGGTTCAGTAAGAAATATGTGAAATCTTTTAAAAAGGAAGTGCTTTGTAATTTCAACTTACTCATATCTGCTCTAACATATATGTAGTAAATTCAAAGTTAAAAACATAAATCATAGATACTTTACAGAATATGTAATTAGATGCAATTCATAGATAAAAGGGTTTTTAAATCCAAAAGACAAAGAAAGATAGCAAAATTGAGGCTCTTAACTTTCACATTTTAGGTACATATCCAGGGCAATTTGGATAATTGTACTGCCTATTTCTGCTGGTCTTTTGGAAGGAGCAGTTAATGCTTAAATTTTTTTTATTTTCATTCTTATTATTTTTTTCTTTTGAATTTCTTATAACTTATTACTTCTGAGATGAACATCCTGTCAGGTTAAGGTTAGCTATCAAATGCCAGGCAACCTAGTGTCCTGCATTCATAACTTCACAAAAGTGTAAATAAAGGACAGTTTTGTTGTCAAAAAAGGGAAGAAATTAATATATTTTATACACACACACACACACACACATACAAGAGAGTTAGGATAGTTATACAGCTACTTTCGCTTAGTTAACCGAGAATAAAAGTTTGTACTAATATTGTTTAGACAAGATATCATGTCTGCGTCTTGCCCTCTGAATAACTACGATGGAGACAATATACAATGTATTAATTACTATAAACATTCTACTAACCTGTTTTAAAACTGTTTCATTGCTATTTTATCTTTTTTCTCATTAAAATGAATAAAAATTTAAAAATAAAATAAAAATAAAAACCTTTTTTGTTTTATTTTATTTTTTCTTTAAACCAATCTTTTACATTTATATCTAATAACCTAAACAACTAATTTGAATATAACATCATGCAATAGAGCAATCATTATTGAATTCCTATTACTTTGTTTAGTGAAATTTTGTATCATCTCTAATGTTTTTTTTTTCTATTACCATTTTGTATTCTTTAAAAAAGAAAAAAAATACAAAAAAAGATTTCTATAAATGTAGCCTCAAGGATATTAGAGTATTTCAAAGCTAAATAATATTGATATTTATAAAGAAAAAAGTGAACAAATGAGTGTCAAAATAAGAATTTATGGTGTATTACTATTGATTCACTTTGAATTTATATATATATAAATATATATATATATGCAAAATTAAAAACTAAGATTTTGAAAGCTTCTATGAGCTCATTGAGATCACAGTATGATAACTTTAATGGATGGTTCCAAAAGTAAGCAAAGAGTGATTTATGTTTTCATGCCGACACCTGCAGCTCTGTTGTGTTTATCTTTTCATCTCCCATTTGATGAACTCAGCTCACCTGGGTCCTAGTGAGTCAAACTAGGAGAAAAACTAAACTGCATTTATAGTTACTAAGGATGGACCTGAGGACTTGCAGAATCGTGCCAAAATAGGAATCATTAGGTAAAAGACCAGGAGGGTCCAAGTGGGTTATCAGAGGAAAGGGAGCCAAAAGCAGCTGTTGCTGAGCAGGGATGCAAAGCCAGGCTTTGGAACAGGATCACAACAACCTCTTGCAGTTAAGTAAGCACAGTCAGCTTGCATTGGCCGTGGCAGCAGCATTTGAACCCAGTGTGTATACACCATCTTAATATTTTTGTGCAACAAGCCAGGGATAAGACTGAGAAATATTGCAATTATAATTTGCTCAGTGAAATTCTCAACCACTTGGACTACATTTCGCTTAAGGATTCCTTGATTTTATTTGTATGTTTGTTACAAAATAAATATCAGTGGACCCTTGGTTATATATTTTTTCTATCTCTCTGTACTTAAACCATTACTAGCTGTCTAGATATATAGATAATAATGATGTGCATCATAATTGTAATTTCCTGTGTCTAGACCAGTTTTCCTAGTAGTATTTTCTTCTGCCATTGTTATCCTCCTTGTTAGAACATAATGTCAAGAATAATTAGGAAAACCAAAGAACATGTACTCAAGACATGGTAATCCCAGGAAACAAGAGTTAGTTTGCCTCTACCCCACCTGGAGGAGGGGCTGGCAGGAGGAGTCCACATCCCAGAATGGGTACTAAAACACCTTCTAGATTCACTTGGATCCCAGCTGTTTTCTGGCCTCTTCAGTCTCCATTTATACGTTGAAGGTAGAGAAAAATGGACCTTTAGGAGCCATAAGATTCTCTCTAAAATTGGGATAGGAAGGAATGTTAAGAAGATCCATCTCTAAACTTAGTAAACAAGGACAAGAAAATACAAATATTTTGATCCCCTTTTGTGGAATTTGAGACAAGAAACCTACTGAATTTATCTTGAAAAAAAATTTTTAATTATTTTTGCACTCTTCTCTAGGTATCATTGAGGAAAAAGAAAGCAAGCTATTGTTTTGTATGCAAATTTGGTGCATAAGAAAAGATAACGTGTGCATGTTATATATAGTTTGACAAAATCCAAGAAAAAAACAAAGGATTTGATCAAAATATCATGATTCTGTGAAAAGAAATATACTCTGACAACACTCAGCCCTTCAAGGGAAAAAATATTATTTTGGCTACAATAATGTAAATGCTGTTTGTGAGATTTTATTTTTACATTTTGTTTCAATCTGAAGAAAAAGCAGAAAATTTGACTATGCTACAAAAATGAAAATTGGTAATATGGGGAAATATAAATATATGACTGACAGAGCATGGGAAATGGAAAGCAAAATAGAATTTGTAGTCTAAACTGATGTCACTTGCCAGTCTTACAGAAAACCCATTATTATTATGGACTACTGGACTATATTGGAATATTTTGCTGAATTCACGCACCTACAATATTAACATTTAAATGGAATGCCCGTCTCTGACAAAACTAAACAACAAAGGGGGATACAAATGAACGAGCATTTTGTATCTGTGTATACAAAAGAGGATAGAGATACAGCTGCATTCTCTTAATTCAGTGAATAGAGAGATTTGTTCTAATAGTGTTTGTGGACAAGATATCATGTCTGCATCTTGTACTATGAATAACCACTAAGACAACAATATGCAATGTATTAATTATTGAAACTGTGCTAATATTTGGTTTTGAAACTGTCTCATTGCTATTTGTTTCTCAATAAAATTATTTTTAAAAATAAAAAATAAATTAAATAAACTGATGTCACAACAATCTACATGGCTAGGTATATTATTTGTGACTATTACTTGAAGTTACAAAGATAGCCAATTTAAGATTTGGAACTACTCATTTGATGTTGATGGTAGGAACACAATAAAATACAAGTAAAATGAAACACAAAGGGTTAAAGCTCATTTTAAATGAGTGGTTTAAACATTGATAAGAAAAAGATTTTTTTTTTTTTTTTTTTTTGCAGAACCAGGGATTGAACTCAGGCCCTTGCGCTTGCCAGGGAAGCACTTAATCCACTGAGCCATCTCCCCGGCCCTAGAAAAAGATTTTATTATATTTGTTTATAAACATTTTGAGTCAGGAGGGACCAGGAAAGTGACTACATACTCTAAAATGATCATATTAGCTTGGTTACTACTGACTACTAGTCTTTTTCATAGTCATTTTCTAGTTCTTAAATATCTAGTCTCCTCCCTGGTTCTCCCTGGTCCTCCCAAATTCACTCTGGGGAGGTTGGATGGATCCGATGATCTGCTGACCACCGTACAGGCCAGTACGACATGCAGATGCTAACGAACTTTCTTGCTATCATTTCTCCAGTGCATAGCGTTTTCCCAGTGTTTCAGCCTACAGAAAGAGGCAGTCCTCAGAGTATATTTCAGCATCTCACATGATAGCCATGAAGTTGTAAGTATTTATGGCACCAAAGTTAATTAAAAGATCACCAGGGAAAGCAAAAGTATTGAAACTGTCCAATATATTTCACAAATGAACAAGAAAATAATCGTTATCCCTGGATAGCTTGGGGTTACTGTGGTTTGGATACACATCCTTTTTCCCCCAAATACTGTAAAAGAACATTGCCTTTGAGATACAATACTGAAGAAACGAAGCTAATATAATTTTTTGGCACCTAAGTCTAATTCAGGATTAAATGAGTGCATTTGTAGGTTTTGAAGCAATCAAATCACAAAGCTGATCCTGGCATTAATTTTTCGGCAAACTTAATTATATAGCCCTAAGCTCTGACTTCTTATCAATTAGCAGGATGCAACAATCTGGAGCTAATTCTATAATGTATTAATCAACATATCTCATCTAGGAAAACAGACTGTACTATGGTCTCTGGGCAGAAACCCAAACCCTTTACCTCTGTTAAATTCAGCCTACTCAACTTTAAAACACAGTAATAATTTAGTTAGTTAATTATTTCTTGGCTGTAGTGGAAATTGAACCCAGAGCCTTTACTCTGAGCTACATCCCCAGCCAGATTTCACCATTTATTTTGGACAGTGTCTCCCTAAATTGCTAAATTGCCTAGGCTGGACTCAAATTTGCAATCCTCCTGCCTCAATCTCCTAGAGAGCTGGGATTAGAGGCATGGGCCACCACCCTAGCTTAATCAGTTGTAAAATTTCTGCTGGCTTGTCCCGAACCAGCGGGTCAGTCAACAAAGGTCACCTGGGGGAGGAGCGGGGAATTGAAGAGGGGACAAAGGACAGGAGATGCGAGAAATGAGGACAAGTCAAGACTCTGATCAAGTCCCGTTTATTTAGGGGAGGTGCTGGGTATGTATAGGGGGTGATGGAATGAGGAAATCTTGGCTCTTGGGAACAGCAGGTATCTAGGCAATGGGGAGGGTTCAACCCCTAGGGCATAGCATGTGCTTCATAGGGAATGGGCAAGGTGAGAAGGGCCATAAACTTGACTCAGCAGGGGAATAGAATGGATACCGGTTAATGGCCTCCAACACTGGCTGACCAGATGAGGCAACAGCAAGAACCAGAGAGTGGCCAACGAGGTAGCTCAGTGGTCTAAAGCTCCTGCTTAGGCAAGCGCAGGCACCGAGATTCAATCCCTGGCACCACATGCTGCACCAGCCCCACCCCCAAGGTGGCTGAGCCAGCTACCAAAAAAAAAAAAAAAAAGAACCAGGGAGAGTGTCTGTGACTCAGCTCTGAGCAGGACAGCCTCTAAAGAGCAACACAAAACCCAAACTGGAGAGGCTTCAAGAGGAAAGAAGGAGCTGCCTGAAAGAGACAAAGAAGATGTGCACCCACAGGAGCAGACAGGAGTCTTACAAAGAAAGACAGCAGAACACAAGGCTTCCATGTCAGTGGTGGGGACAGCCAGAGATGCGAGACAGAAATTCGGGCAAGCTTCCAGTCCCAGTCTCTGTGACGTCACCACAGGGTTCACAAGGAGGACTGAAAATCAATGACTAGTGTTGGGATGACGAATCTACTTCGGGCAAAATTGATAAGAGAAAAATGCGGCACCTCAAATCTCATCCATGCTTTTGACTCAAGAAGGACAGTATTCGTCACTCATAAGTCAGGAATCTGAATCCCCTTATGATCTCTTCTTTTGGAGAATAGAAAAAGAAATTTTTTAAAGAGTATGAGTTCATCATAGTCACAATTTATTTTAACAGGAAATGTCAAGCTTACATAATATTCAGGTAGATCTTAAAAAATAAAATTGGTTGCAGACAGTTAACATCTATAGACTGCTTATAGAGTTTTAAAAGTTCTGTTTTTGATTCTGTATCACACTTTGCTATAGAAAACTTCTGGAATATGTTCGTTTTATACACTTTTCTCATCCCTTTCCTTTTCTCTTTTATTCTGTTCAAAATCCAGGAATTGTAGAATTAGAAAGCATCAGTTAACATATTGTGTATTTATTGTCCAATATAAAAAAGTAGACAATCTCAAAGAAGGATCTTACCACTTCTTTCTCTTCCATCAAAATTTCAAATTTCTCCCTGCTGACTTTCTCAGTGAGCTGTCATTTCTCTCTGGAGAAACTTTCTCCTTTTCTACCTGCATCACCTGCATTTCAAATAATGTCAAGGGATAAGAGATGAAGAATTGCTCTGCCTCACAGCACAGGCATAAGCTAAATGGAGTCATTCCCATGAAGGTCCTACCCATCCATTGACCCGGGTGTCAACTGCTCACCCTCTTCAGATGCTTTTACACCAACCTCTGGGTTTTTAGAGACATTAGTTACTGTGCAACTTCTCCATCCTAGAGACTGTGGATCTCATTTATTCTATTTGTGTTTGCTTCCACCAGACAGTACCATTCACACATGTAAATCTCAGGGCACTTAGACCAATATAAATCACAGATCTGTCTCGAAACTGAAGACCTATGGTTTCTCCTAGACAGAAGTAAATATTTACAAATAAGTGTGGAGTATTTTGGTTACTCAAATGAAGCATCATTAAATAAAGATCTCTGAAGATATAGCTAGATCATAGGACTTCAATTTCTTTTACCTTGTCTGTATTCTATAATGTTTCTTTTAAAAGCCTAAGTAATTTTACTGAGGACTTGATAAAAAATATTGTTTAAAGGTGAATATTTTATAAAGTGTACAGTCCATTCTTTTGTTGGCAGGATTGAACCAAATTAAAGCTTTAGAATAAACCATTAAATTGGAAAAAATAAATGTAATGTAAAGTTATCTATTAACACATTTGTATGTAACTACAAATTAGAATGAGTTTATTATGTAGAACTCAGTACAGAAAACAGTCAGTTATAGGAATCTACAGCTAGAATTCTGCCACTTAAAATATGTGTTATGCACTTACTCTCGGTTCCTTTAACCATCAGATGGAAATAAATTATGATAGAGTTATTGTGATGTTTCAATGGTTTTAAAAGAGATAATATGGGTAAAGTGCTGAGCTGAGTACTTGGCATGTCATAGGCACTTAGTATATAGAGGCTATTACATAATATGAAAAAGCCATTATAGAGGGTTCTTCATTTATGAATATCATGGAGAAGCTATTATGACTAAGAGACCAAATGATCTTCATGCAGCTTTCATAGAGTGAGTTATTTTTGGAACCATACAATTTCAGGGCTGGGAAGGGCCCTTGAGATGAAATTCAGTTTTAAATATATATATTACAGATATTCACAGATATACACAATGAGAGACAGATAGACAGAGACAGAGAAACACAGAGAGAAGGACACATGGGTTATCATATCCTCATTCCAGAGAAACAGCCTGTCTTGAGAAATGATTCTAATTTACTTGTATGATACACTGGACTTAATTTCAGTTTTATATTGTTATATCTTCTTCTTTATCAGAGAAATAAGCAGGTAAATATCTCCATGAACATTCTATGCACTGGAAATTGGGAAGGAGAGTCTCCCTGCCTTTTTAAAAGACAATTTAAGTCTAGGTGTTGTGGCACATGCCTGTAATCCCAGTGCTTGGGAGGCTGAAAACAGGAGGATCACTACAAGTCCAGTCTGTGCAATAAGACTCTGTAGATCCTATACTAAATACATAAACAAAAAAATTTTAAAGAAAATTCATTAGATTTTGAATAAGTAAATGGCAAAATATTCACAAAGCAAAATATTGTTCCTTTCATTGGAAAACACACATTCTCTTGGGCATTGAGACATATGCATTAGGTTATATGGGAGTCTGCAATAACATCTGCAGAAATAGAAAGAAAATAGATAAAATTTCCCTTCAGAGAACACATTGTATATTCTTGGAAAAATTAATAGCTCCTAATCTTCTGTAATGTCACTTTACACAGTTTTGTAACCCAAAATCAAGTGTTAAATCTTATGAGTATAAATTATAATAGAAATTTAGATTTTAAAAGGAGAGCTAAATTAGATAGATAAAGACAGGGTAATTAATAGCAAATAAAATGTTGTTTATGAAAGGATAGTCTCCTGAAACCAAACCAGAAATCTTGGAAGAATGTTGCTTTAAATATATTTCAAAATGGCAAGTTTTTTTGCCCCAGCTAGTGCAAAAATTGCTTTCCCATTTGAAAATGAAGACATAGACACCTTGGATGATGATAATTTTAGCTTAGGTCTTATGCAATCTCACCCAATGCACCTTCTGCTTATTCACTGAGGACTATTTATGGAAAATATACATCCTGCTTGAGTTTTATAACAAAACAATCTAATTTACAAAGCCTCTTTCTCTTGTAAGGGCATTTGGGGAGCAACATAATTAAATGAGTGCCATTAAAAGTAAAAGAAGCTATTTTCTAATCTCATCTGAAAAGGTAGCTGGCATCTTACATTATAGCCATATCATTTTTATAGTTTCTTATTCTGTTTTTTGTCACACATCCTGTGATCACCTTAATGGATCCACTTGACTGTTTCTTATAAAGTGTCCTTTGCACCATTAGATGGGAAATGGTTCTGTTTATGTGCATAAAGGAACAATTGAAAACACTGATGCCATCCTGTCATTGTCACTGTGTCTGCAAAGCAGTTAGGACACCCTAATGTTTGCCATGAGAAGCCAGCAGGAGAGATGACTGTTTATTTTGTCCAAATAGGTTGAAAGAAAGCAACTGGCACATCAATTCTTCCTGCCCTGGCAGAGCTGGTTCTAGGGTCCTCCCCTCCTCAGTACCAAAATCCAAATTTCAAGCCCTTTACCGAGAACATCATTATTTTTGCACAGATTACACACACACACATCCCCTATATCCTCTGCTCATCTCTAAATGACTTATAACCCTTCATGCCAATGTAAGGTGACTCCAAGACAGAGACATCATGAAGTGAAGGCCTGGGGAAAGAGAGCTGCTTACTCCACAGCAGCTAAGGAGCAGAAAGAAGCCAGGGACTCAACGCACCCTTCCAGGTCACACCCCAGTGCCACCACCTATCAAGCCCCACCTCCCTCAGAATATTCAGCATGAAATTAATCCATGGATGAATCCACTGATGAGCACAATACTGCATGACCCAATCACTTTTCACACATAGGAGACTTTTGGGGGACAGTTTAGATCTAAAACTTAACAAAAGACAAGAACAAAATATCTTTGGCCATTCATTATGGATACATTTAATTTTTCATATTCTCTCCCATGGTTGTTTGAATGAGTGGATTTCAAATCCTCAGGTACAGAGAGGTCTGTGCATAGATAAAATTAATTTACATCAATCCTGAAATAAAGTAATTCAGATAGTCCTCAACAGATTCACCACTCACCCAACACCATTCACACCTCAGTTTCTCTAAACTACACCATTGCTGGAGGAATATGATACAGATCTTTGTCTCTTCTCCATGTTGTATTTTGAAGAAGTTCACATCCTTCTGATGTGATCATGCTGATAAAGTGTTGTAGGTATCACTTGGGATGACGCAACTGCTCTCTTTTTCCATGCTGGCTCTCCTCTCTCTGTGCTACACCCTCTCCTTCTTCCTCTGCAGGGCCTCGTGCACACAGGACAGCCACTTACAGGGACATTTATTTCTTTTTGTGTCTGCTGTCTCCACTACATCCTTCCTCCTGGAACAACTACTTCTTCAGATAATCAAGAAAGATTAATTGAAGACAAACTAATCAATGGGCATTTGGTACAGAAAATAGAAAACCCTAGAGAAATTTATAGAGAAAATAATGTCTTGGAACTAAGTACTTCAAAAAAATGTATTAGAAGTTTAGTGGCCTTAAAGAATGAATTCCAAAGTGGAGACCAACAGTCCTACATTAAGCTCATGTTCTGAGTCCACTAACAAAACTACTGGAATAGGGAATGGTGGACCCAAAAACAAAGCCTGTGCCTCAGATGCAGTCATCATAGGCTCCAGGCACTTGGAAGTGTGGGTGCACATCACTGGCTACTGAATGACTGTCCCCATCTCAGAAATGTACAGAGCAGAAGGCTGAGAATCACTAGGTGACCTTTGAAGTTCAGACATCATTAAAAGGCCTAGAACACAGTTGCAAACAGTAATAAGTGAAGTCTTTTTTCTCTAACCATTGTCCTGCCTGGTAGGATTGAGGAAGGGATTAAGAATAGAGCTGATTCTGGGTGGTCATGTATTGTTGGCTGGGTACCAAGCAGAGGACAGTGGTGCTATCCCATTGACCCCATACAGGGACCCTGCAAGTAGATGACATTACCCAACATTAAAGACAAGGCAACAAGTTCAAGGACAAGGAGCAAGGAAAGGATAAACATCAGAGTCCACATGCCACACAAGTTTAGAAAACTTGTGTTTATTTCATTCATCCTCCTCATAATCTTATGATAGCTTTCAACACATGACTTTGAGACTTGGAAAGGTTAAATATTTTTACCTATGCAATGCAAAGATAGGTAGCAAAGTTGCAGTTCACATTTTTATTCTCTGCTGGCAAACTTAATGTCTTTATTAAGACACTACAAGTGGCCCCTCGCTTATCACGGAGTTTACCTTCCTGACACCACTGCAATAAGTAAAAATCAGTGAAGGAATGGATATATATATATATATATATATATATATATATATATCTGATAAGCCCTTCCCACACTCTTATAAAGCTTTTGCACACTTTTAAAAGCACTTCAAATATTCTTAACCATTTTCTAAACTCATAAACCTACATAACTTCAACAATATACAAGGGTGGGCCAAACAGCTCAGTGGATTAAAGCACCTGCAAGTAGGAGCAGGGGCTGGGGATTCAATCCTCAGGCCTGCCATGCTGGCCTAGCCCCCGGGGCATGCTGAGACAGCAATTGAGCCTGAGTGTGGTGGCACGCACCTGTAATCCCAGCTCTTGGGAGGCTGTAAACAGGCAGATCAGTAGATGAGTGTGATCTAGTAATGAGACCCTAAACACCCTATAGATCCTTCCCTAAAATACAAAAAAAATACATATACTATACACTACCATGAGATAGCAAAAACTCCACAAAAAATAATACAAATTAATATTTTTGAAAAACCCGCAAAGCAGTGAGTCTGTGAAAGTCTAACTGTGAAAGGGAGGGACCACTCTACTTCCAAATACTTAAAATTGCTGTTGCCTCTCCTTTAACCCTAAGCCAATTGTGAGCAAGCAAAGTCCTATATTGTTCATTAAGCATAAATTATGGGTTACTGACTCAGAGTAACAATGCCTCACACCCCACTGTTCATTAAAGCTAGCACCTGTAATAGCTATAGAATAAATTCTCTTTATGTGGTATTATACAGTCTTTTCACACAATATAAAAGACTTTGTGGCCATGCCTGTATATGTATGCATGTGCCATTTCAATCAATAAAGGGCTACTAATCTCTGTGCTCCCAATTTGTACACAAACACATACTCATTGGCAGATGTGATTTTCTACATTTTATTTAATGTTCTGAGAATGTTAACTTTTAACACATTGTATTTATCTGATCAATAGCTTTCAAATTTTATCATGACTATATAAAGCTAGGATTGTTTAAGACTGGAAAAATATGCACAGTATTTTATGCAGTCAGTACTTCTTTCATTTCCATCATAACTGTCTGACAGGGACAAAGGTACTCACAGTAATTAGGAGGCAAAGAAAACAATAAGTAAATGCAGTATCACTATCTCCAAAGGTGTGGAGTTAACCTATGCACCCTGCAACTCAGCTAACCTAACTACAGCCACTCTGAAATGTGGATCAATGGCTAGATTATTTTGTTTGTTTATTTGTTTGTTGTTTTCACGTATACCAATGTAGTGATGGAGATCAGTGGCCACTGTAAAAACTTCGAATCAAATAAGCGAAAAGTACCTTTGAAAACAGGCTTACAGTGTTAGCTTGAAGGCTAGAAACTGTGAACATGATATTCCAACAAGACAGTATCTTTACGAAAATGGGAAGGAGACTGAATCACACAGGATGCAATCTAGCTTGCCAGTAGAGAAAAGGTACAGCAGAGAAAGTGTTAACCATGGCTTCTCCCGGCAAGCTGCCAACTACTTCTTGGAAAGAAACTTCTTATTCTTTAATTTCATTATAGAGTGTGGCTATCGACAAAATTGACTGCTAGAAACAGTCTTTTCAGTAGTAACCAGTGTAGGTGTTGGAAAGGCTCATAAGAAAGAAGGTTTGTTGTATGACACTGGAGGATTGTCAAAACCTTTTTTTTAGGCTGGAGTTGAGTAAAAAACTAGGTTCAGATGACAGGAAATGGTGAGAAACTTTATTAAATCCAATAATGTTTTCTCTAACAGAAAAACACAAGATCCTACTCTTTTTGGCTGAGGATTAAATCCATTTCATGCTCTCCTACTCCACTCACACACAGTAGCATCATACCCTCAAAAATATTATTTGCATTAATTCCATCATATTTCCTTGGACACATTTTTTTCTTTCAATAATTAAAGCATTCCATATTTATATTATTCAGATTTCCTGTTGCCAGGACACAGTATCTACACCTGCAATTGAAAGCAGAGATTTATTTCGCTCATAATTTCAAGGGATTCAGTCCATGGTCAGCTGTCCCTAAGTATGAACATCATAGCAAAAGGGTGTGGGAAAGCAAAGCTGCTCCATTCATGGTGGCCAGGGAGCAGAGCAGAGGAAAAGTGCCAAAAGGACAGGGATCAGGAGCCAGGTACAGACCCCAAGGTCAGAGCTCCATGACCTACCCAGATATACCCAGAAATGTTCCTCTTCAGTCCCCTGAGTGAATCCTAAAACAAATCCATTTGACTAGGTTGAACCGTCACAGAATTCAGATTCTCAACTGCATGTGTGTATAGAAAGACAAGAGGATTTTCAAGAACTGATTCATATGATTATGGAAACTGAAAGCCAAACCTCAACAAGTGCCCATTAGGCTGCTTCCCAAGCTAGGGAGGATATTATCAGCCAAGTCAGAGCAACTTAGCTAATGAAGTCCCACCTTCAGACTAGTTTGTTTTATTAGGATTCAACTGACTCTGAGATTGACAAACTAGGAAAGAGAGGGTGCTTTCCTCAGAGCTTGGGGATTTAATGTTAATTTTATCTAGAAATACTTTCACAAACAATCATAACATTGTTTGACCATGTATATGGTGACTGTATTTGTATTAAGTGGAGATACAAAATCAGCATTACATGCTAAAACTAATAATTGCCTTGGAAGTGAATCACTTAGATTGATATTTGTAGAAGAAAAAATAATCTGTGACCTTACAGTAAAAGACACAGATATAAAGAGGAATGAACATATTCTTTAGATTATTGGACCCAACTAGAAATAAAATGAAGGTTAGTTATCTGGGCCATTACAGGAAAAACAAATAAACTATTTCTTGAAGTGTTTTAGACAAGAATGTTTCATTTAATAAGAAAAGATTAGACACAGTTCTTGAAACAGTTTTCAAACTCTTGGACATTTTTAAAGTCTCTATGACTACTGATATTTTTAGAGAATCATTCTTACAGAACCAATGTAAAAGAAATATAGTTAGATAAATATAGAATCACAGTAGTGCAGGATTATTGAATATTAACATTGGAGCCAATGTTAGAGAATACATAATTCCAACTCTTCTTTTTATATATATGAAGAAGCATTAGCCCAGTCAGCTTAAGTGATGAATTTGAGGTTAAACGACCAACTAAAAATTGGTTCTACACAGTCCTACTTCATAGCTTCTTTATTAAACAAAAAATTTCTTCTTTTGTGGCCAGTTCAGCCCTCCCATGTGGTTGGCATGGCAGGTGGCACCAGGGATGGAACCACGGTTCCTGCTCTTGCCTAATCTTCCCTAAGCAGATGCTATAGACCACTGAGCTACCTTGCCAGCCCCTAAACTAGAAATCTATAAACAAGTCTCTGATTAAAGTTAATGTTTGAAAAAGCTTGGTGTAAAAATTATTCTTATAAATTTGGTAGTGTAAACATATCTTGTTACATTTCCTGTGCTGATAAATTAAAAATGATCAATAACCACCTAACCAATAATATCCAGCTAAGTATTGCAATCAAAGGTTGGGAGAGACTTGGCAATCTTTGGAAAAGTGTGACCAAAGAAAAGAGAAATATTTTGGGCATGGCTCACTTTGTCTTCTGAGTATCCTTCTCTCCATTACTGACATTCTACTTTACAGGAAGCAGGAGAAATATGAGCTCTCCCACATATTCCTAATCATCCACAACCCAAGGATGAAGCTAAAGCTGAAATGATTGGTGAGAGAACATCAGGAAGGAGTTGTGAGGTGGAGGAAGACAAGGAGTAAGAGGAGGCAGAGGAAATGAGGAGATAGAAAAAGATGATCAGAAAGAAAAAAATGAGAAAGAGCATATGTGGAGCAGCAGGAAGATAAGGAGACAAAGAAGGAGAGGGCTTGCATGTACTGACACTCTTGTCTCCTGGATTTGGACAGGGACAGGAGAAACTTGTTGTATCTCATGCCCAGGTATGCAGCTAAAAGAGAAATGACCAACATTCTGTACATATGGCTTTTTTTTTATTCTAAAGAGAATTTTAAAATCAATGAAAGGGCCAGCCAAATATCTCAGCAGATTAAAACCCCTACAGGCAAGAGCAGGAGCCCAGGTTTCGATCCCTGGGTCTGCTGTGCTGGCCCCCTCCCTGGGGTGTGCTGAGATGGCAATTGAGACTGGACATGGATATATATATGAAAAGAAATAATTGCAGGCCTGCCATTATTTCTTTTCTCCTTTACCCCATTTCAGTTGTTATTTCCTTTTGAACAGCATCTTTTCAATATCTGTTGTACCTTTTGGATTTTATTTGCTCTTTCAGTTTCTTACACTAGGGAGACAATTTGACACTTACACATATAGGCCTGATTAATTTCACTCATGAGTATGTGACCAACATTCTGAATGTGTGCCCTTATGGGCCTAGTCACACTCAAAACATTTTAAAAATTTATTTTTCTGAGCAGGTATTTGTGATATGTATCGACTACATTGATCTTGGGGAGTTGGTGTGTGTACATAACATATCTTAATTCTTTTCCGTGTTCTCTAACCCTCTGCCTCCAACTCTTGCTCTACTTCTCAGTTGTAAAAGTTCTTCCTACTTCCTATTATCTGTAGTTCATTCTGTCTCTTTTATTTTTATTTTATTTTGGATTTCTCAGATAAGAGAAACCATGTGATATTTAAGCCTGTGTGTCTGATTTATTTTACTGGGCTAAGGAGATAACTCAGTAGAATAAACACTTGCTTGGCAAGCACAAAGTCCTGAGTTCAACCCCCATGGTCTTGAGGTGTAGCCATTCACCTAGAAATGGTTTGAATTTATCCTTCTTTATGACAGAAGAGTACTCAATTGCTCACAAGAAAAGGATGTGGATCAATGAAAAGAATAGAGGAAGAAGAAACCACCCCAGGTACATTTAGCTCTTTGATCTTTGACAAAGGGGCCAAAGACAGGCAGTTGAGTAAAGATAGCGTCCTGCATAAATGCAGCTGGGAAAGCCAGATCTCCGCATGTAGAAGACTGAGTCTGTCTGGGCCGGAGCACGGCAAACGAGGAGCAGTAGGAGAAGCAGCATGACTATGGGGGCACCCGGCAGCTTGTACTGTTGCTCCCAGAATATTTAAAAGATGCTTCAAAGAAAATGAAAGATTGTCTGACGTTTATAAAATTGGCTAACCCCTGCTCAGGGGAAGGAGCCATTTACTTGTTCAGTACGTGTTTAAAGCAGCTAGTTGAAATCAAAGTTTTCAAGAAAAAACACTATTCCTGGTTTATAAATGAATCAGTTCAATCAGGTCTCCTTCACTTTGCCACATCCATGGACCCTCTGCTGGAAAAAAAGGTTAATCAGACAGTGGCAGCCTTAAAAGTCAATCACATCAACGTTGGTGCCCGGGTACAATCAGCTGCATTTTTCTCTGGTGACCAGATTTCCAGTGATAAGGAAGAGGATTACATTAATTATGCCCATGGTTTAATATATGACTACATCTCTGAAGAATTAAGTGACAACTTATCTAAATACTTGAAGCTTTCAGAAACTTCAGCTCCATTGCCAAACCCTCCATCAAAGAGACTAAAGATACCGGAGGAGCCTGTAGAAGTAGAAGAAGACTTGAGTATAACACTAAAGATTTGAAGACTGGAAAGAAAAAAATACCAAAATGACTGCAGTTCCAAAGGCTTTGGCTAAAGTTGACAAGACTGGAATGAAAAGTTTCGATGCTTTTTTTTTGGTGTATAAACTAAAAAGAACATTGAAAATATTTGAAACTTTTTGAAAATACAATCTAATAACAAAAGGAAGACTGAGTCTACTCCCCATGTATGTCATCATGTACTAAATTGAAGATCTAAATTTTAAAACAGACATAGTGAGTCTGATGAAAGATAAACTAGGTACAACTATTAAAGACATAAGCATAGGTCAGGACTTTCTGAACAGAACAACAATTGGACAACACATGGCCAAGAATCAACAAATAGGATTATGTCAAGTTGAAAAAAAAAAAAAAAACAACAAAACTTTCACACAGTAAAGGAACACACCAAGAGAGTGAAGTGACAACTTATGGAATGGGAAAAAATATTTTGTCACCATCACAACTTTGGTCTGAGTTTAAATAAAAGATATTTAATCAAATTTCCAAGGAAACAATAAAAGGCTGACAGGCAAGAGTGGCTTCTCAGACATCAGCCCTTATAAGTATAGCCTCTAGTTGCATCCATTTACCTAGAAAAACCTCAAGTTTATCTTTCATTATAGCTGGATAATATTCTATCGTATGAAAATACCACAAACTGTTATCTTTTATCTTTCCATTCTCTTTAAAATTAAAAAAAGAACTTCAGCCCCTAGTAGTCCCAAATGTCCACTGAAGAGAAAGAAATGAAGAGAACAAAAAAAAACCCTGATTGTTAAGAGGGTAAAAATAACCTAATGGAGGAAGTCCTCTAAAATTACTGAGCCCACTAAATGAGTTTAGGAAAGACATGCTGTGAGACAAAGAGGAAAGGTAAATTACAGAATGCAAACAAACAAAAATAAGCATTAACTAACAAAGATAGCAGAAGATAGACCAAAGTAAAATCAGAAAAGAACAAACAAATATTTCAGAAAAATGGAGCTGGGGCTTGGTGGCACACACCTGTAGTCTGAGCAGTTGGGAGGCTGAGGCAGACAGATCACAGCAAGTTCGAGGCCAGCCTGGTCTACAA
>NW_004524780.1:4067155-4070605 GCF_000260255.1 Octodon degus
AGAAGAAGAAGAAGAAGAAGAAGAAGAAGAAGAAGAAGAAGAAGAAGAAGAAGAAGAAGAAGAAGAAGAAGAAGAAGAAGAAGAAGAAATGGAAACAAGGTTTAAATTAGCATAACTGGGATGGATATTAAGTTGTCAATAATCAAACTGAATGCTAGAAAAGAACTAGGGATTAGAGCAACTCCAAGAAAGAGAGTAACTCTGTAGGACAAACAGGACTTTGAGTTATTCAGGACTTGGAAGTGAAAAGCACAACAAATAAAAGAATAAATAACTTAAAGACATAAGAAAATTATCTTCCTTTCAATATAATATAGAAGATAATAAAATTAAGAACACTGGCACAAAGCTATTCACTCTTTAGCCTAGCCCCATGAATTGTTGAACTTCAAGAATCAAAGGAGGTGTCTCAGTTACCTTTCTCTCATCACTGGAACAAAACACCCTGCACCCAAATTTAAGGAAGGAAAGGTTTATATAGCTCATAATTTGTGGAAGTTTCAGTCCATAATCAGCTGGCTGCAAGGCAGAACGACACATGGAAGAGGGCAGCTGTTCTTAGCAGCAGAAAACAGCAAAACACCCAAAGCAAAAAGGAAGCAGTGGCAGCAGCAGAGGCAGAGGCAGAGGCAAGCCTCTCTCCCTTCCTTACACTGCATTCAGACGACCTTCCCCAGGGCAGGTGTACTACTCACACTCATAATCCCAGCAACACCCGCATCCATAATTCCAGCATTGGATCATGAATGAATCACAAATTCTAGAAGCCCTCCCCAGTGACTACATGAGGCTTTTGGGGCACAACTAGACACAAACCATAGCAGAAGATTCTTTAAGAATTCAGGAAGCAAAAGTAATTGCTTTCAGCAGGAACAATCCAGTCTTATTCTTGACAATCTAAGCAGAAAGATAAAATTTAGAAACACTAATTAGAAAAAAAGAGGGCATCTCCAAACTAATATCCTGTCACATTGTCCTTCAATATACAAAAATATAGGAAAACATTGCATACAGGAAAGAACTTGTAGATTTGGATTCCATGAGCCTTTCTAAAACAGAAGAAATTATGTGATCACAGAAACCTGTTTGTTATAAGATGAATGTAAACACAACATATATTAAAAGACAGTCAAAAATATCTACACAATTTTGCAAAGACAGAGATAGATGTCTCACGTAAAATTTCCATAAATGCTCACTCTGTGAATACTTTTTAAAAATTCTTGCCAGTAAAATGCTACTATGAATGAGATAATTTACAATAAGAAATAAAATAAAACAAATAATAATGCATGAACAAAATTAAATCTATTCCTTAAAACATAAAAGAACAGTTATATAAATAATGGGTCCAGCTAAGTGAAGTATTATAAAACTTGAATAATCAAAACACCAAGAATAGTAGAGGAACCAGGGTTCAATCTCTGTTCTGACATGCTGAGCCTGCCCTGCCCCCAGGGCGTGCTGAGCCCAAGTCCAGGCATGGTGACACACGCTTGTAATTCCAGAGCTAGGGAGACTGAAAACAAGAGGATCACTATGACTACAAGCTGTGTAGTGAACCCCTGTACCAAATATATATGTTAAAAAATAACACTAAGGGTAGTAGGTGGAAAGTCATCTATTATTATACCTGAGAATTTTACCAGTAATTTTCTCTGTCTAGCTGTACTGTTATTATTTTGTTTGATTCTAATCTAATTCAAATGACATTTTTAAAATGTATAGAGTGTAACCTACTGTTCGAAAACTTATCCTATGCTACCTATTTTCTTATCTTTATTTGTCTCTGTATAGAGAAATAGTGGAAGAGATGACAATCTTATGATCGACCAGGCATGAGGGCTTCATCATCGAATTTTCGCTTTAGTTATATCCCATATTATTTAATTTTGAAAATAATCACTTTATAATTTTTAACAAAATAACAGATTATTGTTTTCAAACAGTGTTTGCACCTGAAGGGAATCTCGAAGAAGTTCAAGGAAGTCTACAAAAACTTCTATAAAAACAAAATTTGTTTCAAATTAAACTTAAAGCACAGAGAACTATGACTCCATCCTTAGTTCCAAAAATTCTCTGCTGTTCAAAAATTCAAAAACCATTATAAGAATTCTCATCTCTATATAAAGTTCATTCTACCAAAGTAATAAGCCATCAACTTTAGAAAATGCACCCATGATTTTAGAACCAGCAACCTTTCCCCAACAGTGGTTTTGCCATCATGAATTGGCTCTGTGTACAAAACCATAATATGTACCGTCCTTCTGAATACTCCCTGTCCTTATAGATGCCTTTGGCTTATTCTGAAAGGGAGAATCCTCATTCTCTCTTTAACATAGTTGATAATTTTCAGCCTCATGGTTTCTGCCGACACTAACACTGGTGACATTGTCATTTCTTGTCTTTTAAACATTTTCTCTGTTTTCTTAAAATGTTCCACTGACCAGAGCTAACAGTTCATCTGATTTTCATTTATAAACACAGAAAGGGAAAGTCCAAAATTATGAAAATATTTCCATGATAGAAACATAACATTTACATACATTTGCTTAACTCACACATGCACTTCAGAGGAAAAGAAATGAGTGGAGGGAGCTGTTTTAGCTCAACACCCCCAATGCAGAGCAGCAATGTAGACAAAGTGTGATTGGCTCTTGGCCTCAATGTATCACTTGTGCAAGAAAGAAATGTGTCAAGATGCCACCCTTAGTATCTGTGACCTGGGCATAATAGAAATATACATGACATTCACCTTGTTTTTGCTATCTCTGTATGGTTCGATGTGTGTAGTGACACATAGAGTACTAACGTCTTTGTATGATAGAAAGTGGGGTTGGGTGGCCACCTATTCCCACCAGCTGTGTGCTTGCTGCAAGAGCCCCTTACATGGTTGAAGAGTTTCTCTCACCCTGGTGGTACACTGCACCTATTGTGCAGGGCCTGCTGGCTCTTCCCCTTGATTTCAATATCCAGAGGAAATGAAAAATGGGAAGGCACAGGCTGCTTCCACCTCTCTGCACAAACCACCCACCTTGTGCTCTTCCCTAGTAAAATATTCATTTTCCTATGTGAAAGGTATTTCCCTCACTGTGCTTCATTTTGGTGAAATGCTGAAATCTGGAACCTCTCTGCTCTAGAAAAAGAAGAGTGAAATTAACACATGACTGCTTCTGTGACCTCTAATTGCAATCTACTATAGCAATAGCATCCCAGTTCATAAGCAATAAATTCCAGAGATGTAGACCCAAGATGTCCTCCTTCTGGAGCATCTTTTGAGAGCCATTTTTATTCTTCTTTCCAGATTCTGTGAGCTACTACATATCTTTAAAAACCTCGTTTCTTGGATGGCTACCCAGGAATCTGCTTTTGGTGTTGCAGGCCAGAAACCTCGATGTAATAACTGGTGCTGAGCTGGAATGTGTACCAGATTTTGCCGTGTTTTTTTTT
>NW_004524780.1:4071175-4073215 GCF_000260255.1 Octodon degus
ATCGCTTTGAGTTCCAGGCCACTGTGGGCTGCCTAATAAGTCTCATGCCAGCCTGAACCACATAGTGAAAACCTGTCCCAAAAAGACAAAAAGAAAATGAAAAAAAGAAAAGAAACTGAAAATATGAAAAGGAAATTAGAATAATTTAGATGAGCAAAAAAAAAATGAGATCTTTTATGTTTAGCAGCCCTTCCCTGAGGCAGATATGAAAGCAGGTTTTATCAGGAGGGCAAACATCAATTCCAGTATAAAGCACAGAGTGCATGAAGAAAGACAAAGGTGAAATGTATGGTTAACATTAACCAGATGCTGTTAAATAAAGCAATGCATGACTCTGTAGAGTTATACAGTACCAAAACAAACCACAAAAATAACAGAAAGTTAATTTAAATCCTTGTAGGACTCTTGCATTTTTTTGGGTAGTGTCCAGACTATTGATAATTGAATACAAGTGAAAACACACTTGCAATCTCTAGGAAACCTCTTATGGAAATAGCATAAGAACGTATAACTAACAATAAAATAATAAAAATAACATACATGAGAAAGAGCCAAAGATTGAAAAGGTAAAAGAAATATGAAGTGCCTGGGAAAATATTGGGCTTCTAAGATTAAAAGGCTGCAGTCTTGTTTCTCCTGTGGCTGACTCACCCAAACTTGTTGATGTTCTTGTATGATATTTTAAATGTCTAAATTGTAACTGAGCAATTCATTATTGCTTTCCCCACTGATTTTTTTTATTTATTCTTGTTTCTTGGCCAGAATTAAAGTACTTCACAAAGTATGAAAGAGGATTCCAAGAGGCCCCCTAAGATCCCTCAATAAAATGAAGAGTTTCACCAGTGATTGCTGCATTACTTGGAAAATAGGACTTAAGTGATGGACTCAGAGATGATGATTTTTGAGTTAATCAAATCACTTTTTCATCTCTGGGACAAAATACCAGAAATGAGCCAACCACAAAAGCTTCCCTGGAGCAGGTGGTAGTATTTGATAGCTCTATACCTGCATCGGAATTTCCATCAAAATTGGAATCAGTTCTTTCAAACTCTGCTGCCGCTTTCTGAACCAAAGCTCACACAATATTTTAGGTTCTTATTTGTAATTTCCAGTGTTCATGGCATCTTCACTGGGGGCAGATTCCATTTGCAGAAAAAGAGAACACTTTCTTTGCTCATTCACAGAGGCAATTCATCTGTTCAAGTCTGAAGGAGGACTTCTGCAATCCAGCGCCATCATTGGCTCCGCTTCTCTTTCTAGCTGCCTCATTTTTCACTATATCTGCAGTTACTTCCCCTACAGAAACCTCAAGCCCTTTAAAGTCATTCAGGGGTCTGAAACCAACTTCTTTCAAACTTTCCTTGATGTGGATATTTTTATCTCTTTTTGAGTCGTGATTGTTTTTCCTTGAATCTAGGATGATGAGTTTTTCTAGACATTTTTCTATTTACCCTGCCCAGTCCCTCAGAGGAATAACTGTCTGCGACAGCTTTAGCTTTTATGAAATACACTTTTCAAATAAGAGGACCTGAAAGTTTGTATTACCACTTGGTCCATGAACTACAGGATGAATGAAGTGTTATCAGACAATTTCATCATGCTCTGGTTTTAAAATATCATATTTCAAACAACATGCTATCTAAGAAAGCAGGAAACCCTAAAGAGAAAAACTATGTGTTCAAGTATAAGACAATTTGTCTATTAAATTCAACTAAAACTAAATTAATTTTAGTCTGAATTGTTGGGATAGAAACAAACTTTTTGAGGAAAGGATGATTGGTAACTGTTTCTGTTAGAAGTTAGATATACCTCCAAAATACCCTGGATTTTTATAAAATGTAAAACTTTCTTTCTTTTATAGAAATGATATAAACAACTCAAGTGAATTTATTTTCCCCTAGAGAGTTAAGCACATGACTTTGGCTGGAAGCAGCCATTGTAGTCAGCAATCAAAGCTAGAGAAGGCTCAAGTTATGGTGGTGCATGCTTTGTGATCTCAGCACTCTTGGAGGCTGAGGCAGGAGGATCACAAATTCTAGC
>NW_004524780.1:4073645-4084574 GCF_000260255.1 Octodon degus
AGAGGAGAGGAGAGGAGAGGAGAGGAGAGGAAAGGAAAGGAAAGGAAAGGAAAGGAAAGGAAAGGAAAGGAAAGGAAAGGAAAGGAAAGGAAAGGAAAGGGCCAACAAATCTACAGTCATTTGGCACTTTCATTTTCCCCATTATGGTGAAGTCTGTGGCCAGAGAAGAGCACTGACTTGGGAACAAAAATTTACTGGATAGCCATTCTGGAAAAGCAACACTCTAATGTACTCAGACTGGATTATGCTATGGATGCCCTCCAACTCCAAATTCATGTTAGATTTTATGATACTGCTCATCCCCAATGAAAGAAGGCCAAAGAGAGAAAAAATAAAAAAAAAAACACAACCCTTTGTAGAAATGATTTCTATTCCTTAACTAGCTGTGATTCAAGTTGAAAAAGTAAAGACATATTACTCTGCTGAGGTATAAAAGGCTCAAGTCAGCAACTTCTGACATTGCCAGTCATGCAGATAACCCATTACTATTATGGACTATTGAACTATATTGGATTATTTTGCTGAATTCACACACCTACTATATTTAAATGACAATGGAATACCCATCTCTGACAAAACTAAACAAAAAAGGTGATACAAATGAAGGACCATTTTGCATCTGTAAATACAAAAATAGCTACTTTCTCTTAATTCAGTGAATAGAAAGATTTGTAGTAACAGTGTTTGTGGACAGGATGTCATGTCTGCATCTTGTGCTATGAATAACCTCTATGAAAACAACAATACACAATGTATTAATTATTGTAACTGTCCTACTAACCTGTTCTGAAACTGTCTCATTACTATTTGTAATAAAAAATGAAAAGCTGACCATTTATCCTATTTTTTTCTTTTGCATACACTTAGTCAATTCTACCTTATATTGAGAATGTGAGCTTTTGCACACATCACCCTGGTAATCACAATGTTTACTCAACAATACTAAAACAACTACTTAAGTAGGCTGCCAGGCACGAATTTTACTTTGATGATCATCCCTACCTGTAAGTTTTATAATTTAAAATTATCGAGGAGGGAAGTAGGACTTCAACATGGCGGCTGCGGTATTGGCGGTGGCTACGGTGACGGCCCGGCCCGGGGTGGATAGAGTAGGGGGTGGTGGCCTTCACTTTTCCTAGGGGCGTCGGAAGCTCAGCGAGGACCGAGCCTGGGAGGCCAGCCGTCGCCAGGACCTTTCGGCTTTGGGGGCGGTAGCGCCGTTCAGGGTCTCGCTATGCATCTCGGACTCGTAGTGATCCTCCTGTCTCAGTCTCCCCAGCGCTGGAATTACAGGTTCTAAATGGCTTCTAAAAAGTTGGGTGCAGATTTTCATGGGACTTTCAGTTACCTTGATGATGTCCCATTTAAGATAGGAGACAAATTCAAAACACCAGCTAAAGTTGGTCTACCTATTGGCTTCTCCTTGCCTGATTGTTTGCAGGTTGTCAGAGAAGTACAGGTCCTCCCTCCGAATTTCTCAATGTCACAAGTGCCCAACATACCGAGCTGTCCACAGGCCTATTCTGAACTGCAAACACTGTCCCCCAGTGAGCGGCAGTGTGTGGAGACAGTGGTCAGCATGGGCTATTCATATGAATGTGTCCTGCGAGCCATGAAGAAGAAAGGAGAGAATATCGAGCAGATTCTTGACTATCTCTTTGCACATGGACAGCTTTGTGAGAAGGGCTTCGACCCCCTTTTAGTGGAAGAGGCTCTCGAAATGCACCAGTGTTCAGAAGAAAAGATGATGGAGTTTCTTCAGTTAATGAGCAAATTTAAGGAAATGGGGTTTGAATTGAAAGACATTAAGGAAGCCTTGCTATTACACAACAATGACCAGGACAATGCTTTGGAAGACCTCATGGCTCGAGCTGGAGCCAGCTGAGACCAGGCCCTGCCTCGGCCCTGCCACGGAACCACCACCCCCAGGAGGCCCTGGAGAGCCCACCTGTGGGGAAAGAGAAGGGGCACACTTCTAGATTTTCTTTTGGGGGTTAGGTCAGATGTGGAGACTGCGCTTGCCAGTCTCTATGAGCCTAGGTCTTGAGCTGGAGAAAGTGGGGAAGATTTGGGCATGTGAGTGCCCCAGATTGGTCCTTGCTCCTTCCATATTAAATTTATTTGTATTTTGAGAAGTGTCCTTCCCACTTTGGCCCTCCAGATAGACTAAGTAGGTCTTTCTGGGGTCTCTGCAACCTCAGCCAGAACCTGGCTTTGGCTACCAAGAAGGATGGAGAAGGAAAAGGAGGGGCAGATTCAGTGCTGCTGTGGGGCTAGAAGCTGCCCCATCTGCCTGCACTGGTGGACTTAGGTCCAAGTGCAAGTGAAAGGTTCTTTCAGGGTTCTGTTCATCCTCACCTTTTAACAAAGTCTTAGTGTTAACACTGGTTCTGCAATGTCTGTGAGGTACAGAGAATGCACTTTTCCCATGGGGCTGAGTTTGCCTCTTCTGGCAGGCAGTCACCATGCTTTCTTGTTCAGCCTGTTTCTTTCACCGTGGTTTTGACCACAATCCTTTGCTGCCCAGGGCTTCAGAGCCCCTGCTTTAGGAAACCATTGCCAGTTGGAGTAATCATTGGCCCCTTCCCAGCACAACTGAATGGGTGAGAAAGCAGGCCACGCCTTAGCCAGCCACCCACAACCAACCGGTTCTCTGAACAGTCTCTTCCAGCCTTGCTTTAGGATGACACAACACGAGTAACATACCTAGGCATAGAAATCAGTTTGTTTTGTATTATGTTGTATATAACTAAAGACCTAAACACATAGAATATACAGTCTTCATGAATCTAAAATAATTTGCTAATAACTATTTTGATTCTTCAGAGAGAACTAATAAAAATCTAAAAGTTAAAAAAAAATAATAAAAAAAATAAATAAAAAAAATAAAATTATCTCAAAAGTCAAAGATTCTATGAGTTTCACTGGCTGAACATGGCAAATACTTCATGAAATATTGGTACATATGGATATAGACTGCTTTTACAGAATATTCCCCACTTGTATCTTCCAACCGTGTTTGACTAAATAAATACTACTCATAATTATTAGCTTTTCTACCAATATGGAACACTAGGTTGACACAAGAAACACATCTGTATGTAAGCTCTAATCCATGCCCATCAACAGATAAGTGGATAAGAAAATTGTAGGATCTATACACGATGGAATAGTACTGGGCTATGAAGAAGGATAGACTCAAGAAATCTGTAGGAAATTGGATGTACCTAGAAAATATAATGTGAAGTGGAAGAAATCAGACATAGGCTAATAGATTATATAGTGTAAAAGAGAAAGACAAAGGGCTGCTTTTTTTTTTTTTTTTTTTGCAAATGGGAAGGGGTCTGGGAGACAGGCTGAGAGAAGGAACAGGAGGACGTAGAAGTAAAATGATTTTATATGTGTCATGTATAGGTACTAATACTCACAGGGAATGTAAGCGTCATATATCATAAACCAAAACTAAGAACTAAAAATAAGAAGAAAAAAAAAAGGGACAGCAGATTTTGAGGAGAGTAGAAGGGAAGTAGGACTGAGAAGGGGATTATAAAAAAAGAAGCAGCATTATGTGTGTGCACCTACTCCCTACGATGGATGTTGACTTCAAGTACCACAGTGTACTTGAACATTTTTCTTTAAAGTGGGAAGACAAAAGCACCTTTCCAAAAGTTCCCATTATCTTGCACAAGGAAACTTGTTATAACCACTGACTTGGCCAAACTTACAGTTTTGTCAAGTGGAAGCAGAGAGCTGGCACTCTACTTGCCCATGGGAGGGACAGAAAAAAACGAGTTTTGCAAATTCCCAGTGACATTTGTTTGAGTGCCAGATGTGTAGCAAGTACTTAGCCAAGATTGTAAAGCCTGAAGAATTTTATCAACCGTCTGAATTTAAGTAAACACTTCACATCTCGTTATCTCAAGACAGCAGAAGTGAACCTCTGAGAAATTAACGTGTCTTGATGTGAATTGCATGGTATGTTTATGCAAAAGCCAAGAAGTCCTGTCTGTTATTTTCCCCGCTGGGTGCTGTGCGCTGCCCCTTCCTTGGCACCGCGTTGCTGTCAGTCGAAGCGTCTGAAGTCCAAGTTCAGAGTGAGACAGGAAAGCCTTCGCGGGCTTTGTACTCCAGAGTTATCACTGCAGTGCCAGCCCGTGAACGAAACAGACTTGGGCGCTGGCATCTTTCAGACAGGGCGATCGTTCAAAGAAAAAACTTCAGTGCAAAGCGTTTAGGTAATGTTATGTAAATAAGCAATAAGACTGAGTGGGATTTTGGACGGTTCCTTCTCCTCTCCTCCGTGTTTTCTTAGCTCTGATTTTTGCATTGAAAGTTTCTAACTTCTTGGAGTTCTGTACAATCTCATTATTTCCCTTTGGCACTTCCTTTTGGGAAAGGCAGCAGCTGCATAATACTGATAAACTCTGAAAGGGGCCGAAATACACCGCAGCTGCTACTGCTTGGAGCTAAATGGACCACCCAGAGGAACGCTGAGTCAGCACAATTTCTGGGGCAAAATCTCCATCTCTCTATTTTTCTGATTATTTTTTTTCATCCTGGTCCTTTTATTCATATTTATTCTTTTTTAAAATAATTTTATTGAGAAACAAATAGCAATGAGACAGTTTCAAAACTGATTACTAGCACAGTTTCAATAATTAATACATTGCATATTGTTGTCTTAGCGGTTATTCATAGTACAAGATGCAGACCTGATATCCTGTCCACAAACACTATTAGAACAAATCTCTCCATCTCACTTGCATGAAAAGCACGGATCTACAAAGCTATATGCACCAATTTTATCAAATTATCCTAGTATTCTAGCCTTAGAATGATCTTCATAGTATATTACAATTGAATTTGATAATAAAACTGTGATCTCAAAATAAATAAATAAATGATTGAAATTTCAGGACAAGCCTATCAAATGTATGCCTGTGCACCATCGTTCCTTTTTGAATTTCTTGTGGAGGGAGAGAGGAAAAGGAAGGGAAATGAAAAGAGTGGATAAGAAAAATGTAGGACCTGTATGTGCTGTGTGCCTGCCTCAACTCCCCATGATGAATATAATCACATGCTATAAATAATGACAAGCAGAAACAGGACATATCAAAAATAAACAAGGTTCATCTGAATAAGCCCCAAATTTAAAAAAAATAAAACTTTACATTAAATCTTAATTTCTTTATTTTTTTTACTTTTTAATGGTTAATTATTTGACCAGTCTTGCACACCTATATCTATTAATCCAAACCAAAGATTTGACATTGAAAATATGTACTACAGTAACCATTGTCCAATTTTTATTTTTGTCTTGTCTGTACTATGTACGTATTATTGTTTGTTACTCTGTTTTTGTCTTTGTCTTTGCTATTAGCCTTTATTCTTTAAAATAAAATGAAAAAAAAAATAAATGTGTACCTATCCCAAATGATAAACAGTGCCTTTCTTTACCTCCTTATCCCTAAAAGATAGGTCAAGCAGATGTAAGATTTTTATATATTTTGGCACATATCATTCCATTGCATTTCAATAAAAATTTCAATGTGTTAGCATTAAATAAATTTTACATAATGAAATAAAAAAGTACCTATACCGAAAATAAGAATAAAAAGCTCTTGTAAGTTATTTTATTCTAAAACCAAGACGTCTACTATGATTTTTATCAAGTAGATCAGATAAAGTAAACCACAAGAAAATAAAAGAGCATTAAAATAATGAATGGACTCATAAAGGAAAAGGAAATTGTGCATATATACATATATATACATATATATGTATATATGCTAAAAGTAAGACAACAATTAAAAATTAATAGAAACAATATATCAAACAAGAAGGAAACTGGGAAAATATAAGCAGCAAGACTTCAGTGACAAAATGCTTATAAGAGACAACTCCACGAAAAAAGAAGAAAAAGGTTGGGGATAAAGCTCAACAGCCTAAGTGCCTGCCTGGCAAGCACAAGGTCCTATGTTTGATCACCAGTACCGCAAAATAAAAATAAAGAGAGAGAGAGAGAGAGAGAGAGAGAGAGAGAGAGAGAGAGAGAGAGAGAGATCCTTAAGAAAACAATGAAAGTTAATAAAAAGAGGACAAAAATTTTATATAGTTAACTGCCCCAAATAATCTCACCCAATAATTTTATAAATACCATTTAACTCATCAATAATCAAAGCCATGTAAAATACATTCATATTAAGCAATAATGCTAAAGGGATTTCCTAATGGATATACTAATGACCTTTGTAGACATATGTCATCACACCTGGCTAGCATCAAAGATCATTTCCATAAGTCTCTAGTAGGAGAGGTGCCCGATGCATTAGCATATCAAGATCATTTCAAGGACTCATGACCTTTTATCCAAATTCTACTTCAATGTCTCCAGACTAAGTGAATATGAAGAGAGCAAAATACGTCGAATGTATGCTTGTTTGGGAACACATATATAGTTATTTTTTAAAAAATCAGTCTACTTAAATGTCTGACACTCGAGCAGTGGTTTCAGAAATCAAGCTAGGACATTACACGGCTAATCAGGGCAAGAACTTACCTACAGGATTTACATAAGGCAATGTAGCTAGTATAAGAAAATTAGCATCACATGTATACTTTATTCATCTTTGTGTATAGTTTTTATGATCAAACTGAAGAGCAGAAAGTTTCAAGCATGATTATAAATAATATCGTATACTTTTATTCATATTTGCCATATTTTCCATTTCATATGCAATAACTATTCTTTTCTATATTCACAACAACAGAGGTCATGGTTCCATCTTACTCATCTTTTTTTAAGTTGTTAGGAACTCAGTTCTGAAAAATTATAAGCATCCTGCAAATTTCTATGAGTTTCATATGTTATGGTTAACAAGTTTTATAAGAAAAAAATTTCAGATTTATAAGCATAATAAAGTTAATTTCAGAAGATCTTATTATGGAAAATAAAGACAAATATTTTTCTTACTCTGAAGCATGAGGAATAGCAGTTTAGAGCTCTCTAAAAAAGTCATCAAAATCAAATATAGATCTGGATTCAAGGATTTCTAAATAATGAAACAAATAAAGTTATATTGGTGATTAAAATATATAATTAAAATCTTCAGTAATAATTTAATATAAATAAGGCATATTTTAACATATTCAGGAGCTGCTGATCTTGAATTGTGTCAAATAGGGGATGAAAAATACTAAGAATAAATATATGAGGTTATATATTTATTTTATAAGAAAAAAGGTATTTCATGAATTCATCAAAATACTCCAATATAGTCCAATAGTCCATAAAAGTAGTGGGATTTCTGTAAGACTGGCAATGTCAGAAGTTGTTGACTTGATATTTAAATGACAATGGAATAGCCTTCTCTGACAAAACTAAAAAAAATTGGATACAAATGAACCACCATTTTGTATCTGTATATTAAGAATAGTTACTATAGATTTACAGCTGCATTATCTTAATTCAGTGATTAGAGAGATTTGTTCCAATAGTGTTTGTGGACAGGATATCATGTCTGCATCTTGTACAATGAATAACTACTAAGAAAACAATATGCAATGTATTAATTATTGAAACTGTGCTAAAAATTGGATTTGAAACTGTCTCATTGCTATTTGTTTTTTTAATAATTTTATTGAGAAACAAACTATGTGAAACTGTCTCATTGCTATTTGTTTTTTTAAAAATAATTTTATTGAAAACAAATAGCAATGAGACAGTTTCAAAACCAATCAGCAGGACAGCTTCAATGCTTAATATACTGCATATTGTTGTCTTAGTGGCTATACATTGTACAAGATGCAGACATGATATCCTGCCCACAAACACTATTAGAAAAAATCTTTCTATTCATTGAATTAATATAATGCAGCTGTATATGTATCATAATTATTTTGAACATACAGATACAAAATGGTTGTTCATTTCTATCCCCTTTTTGTGTTTAGTTTTGTCAGAAAATGGTATTCCATTGTCCTTTAAATATTATAGGTGTGTGAATTCACAAAATATTCCAATATACTCCAGTAGTCTATAACAGTAGTGGGTTTTCTGTAGGACTGGCAATGTGAGAAGCTGTTGTCTTGAGCCTTTTACAGAAAAGCTTATTCATATGGCTTTACTTTTTATACTTCATTTTTATACTTTTCTGCTGGATGGTTAAGACCAGATAAAGCAAGTCTTATATAACAAGAAATGTAACTTTTGTATCTGATAAGGTCAGACAAATCCCCTCAGGATTTATCCAGAAACCCTGTACCACAATTTGTAGATTCTTTGTCAGTGTCAGCCATATGGATGAGTCACAGCCATAGCTTGACCAGTTTGCTCTCTGTGAAAGCCTGAGAGAATATTTTCTCTCCATGTAACTCTCCTTAGGCACACTCTACACCATCGATCACTTTCCTCAGTGGCCCCATAATCTCCTTGATCAGAAAATTTGGGACACAACTGAGTTATAGGATGCTACAGTACCAGTTCTCCCATGTCCTTGAAAGGCTAGGGCCAAAATGTCAGCTGTCCTTGCAGCCCTTCTTTTTCTCTAATTTTTGGTCTGGAAATTTAGGTTGTTAACCTTCCATAAGAGAAGCTTATTGTTACTGCCCTACAACATAGGATGTTGAGCCTTATCCCATTATCTGGCTGAATATCAAACATCTTGGGCATTTCATGGAACAGATATTTTCCACCAAGTATTGATATGTTAACCTTTAAGTCTCTACAGAATCTGAAGAAAAAAAATAGAAATATAAAACTATACTTTAAAAATAAGAATTAACAATTACATATTTTTACACAGAAGATTAGAAAGCTACAGTCCTGTGACATGTTTTTTCTTGTCTCTTGTTTTTATTTGTTACTCCTTTTTTAAAACAAACATATACTTGAGAGACAGTATGGCAGTAATTGGTTTATTATGACAAGCAGCATGTATTGAAAAAACCAGCATGACAGGCATTCCAAACATGACCCAAGTATTACACATTGCTATCTTCAGCGCAGTTGCTTAGTTCACAGGTATCAATATATATATAGTTAGTCAGGGTAAGAATCCTACCAATTAACTGCTAGCTTCAAAAACCTGCTAAACATTCTCAGATCATTGCCTTATCCATCTTGTACATATAAATGTATCGCTTTGCCCCTGTCATGTTTCCTAGCTTTTTTCCTTGCCCTTTCTTTGTTGTCTGATCCTCAAGTTTTCGCTTTCCTTTTAATTGTGTTATACATTTCTATTTTTATTTCCCCTTTTGAGTTCTTATACTAGGGAGATTATATGATATTTATACATGTGGGCCTGTTTTATTTCACTTATGAGTATGTATGTCTTCAAGGGGCATCCACTTGAATATGAAGGCTTCAAATTTATCATTGTTGATAGCTGAGTAATACTCCATTGGATAAAAATGCCACATCTTTTTCATCCATTCCTCAGGTGACAGGCATCTTGATTGTTTCCAAGACTTGGCTATCACAAATTGGGCTGCTATAAACATAGGTACACATATATCACTATGATATTATGTTTTCAGTTCCTCTGGGAAAATTCCCAGTAGAGGGATAGCTGGATTGAACACGATTTCCAGTCCTAGTTTTTGAAGGAGTCTCCACACTGATTTCCATAATGGTTGCACCAGTCTACATTCCCACCAGCAGTGGAGAAGGGCTCCTTTTTCCCCACAGCTTCTCCAACATTTGTTATTGGTTGCTTTCTTTGTGATAGCATCCTTTCTGGGGTGAGATGGTATCTCAGAGTTGTTTTAATTTTCATTTCATGGATGGTTAGTGATGTGGTGTATTTTTTCGTATATTTATTCATTTCTTTAATTTCGTCCTCTGAGAAGTGTAACCTTATCTTCAATGCCCATTTCTGGACTGGGTCTTTAAATTTTGGGTCCCTAGTGTTTTTTAGTTTTTTATAAATTTTAGAGAGCAGTCCTTTGTTTCTCAATAAAATTATTTTAAAAAGGACTTTTAGAGAAGTAGTACTCAATGACTATATTGATTGGAGGCAATATAACTCCAACAACTTGCTTTTGGACAGTGTAATCTTTAACAATGATTTTGGGAACTAGAATAATTGTGTTTGACACTGAAATAATGTTATTCTGATCATTCCTTTCAGTTTTTTATGGAGCACCACAGAAATAATCTATAAAAGGTAACAATGAAGCAATAAAAATTCATTAAAGGAAAAA
This sequence comes from Octodon degus, assembly GCF_000260255.1. Taxonomy (NCBI): domain Eukaryota; kingdom Metazoa; phylum Chordata; class Mammalia; order Rodentia; family Octodontidae; genus Octodon; species Octodon degus. The sequence continues at coordinate 4,083,849 of NW_004524780.1, forward strand.
AACAAAAGCAATCTTAAAGCTGAACACATTATTATATGCAAACATCTATGTATACAAAATCAGGAAGAAAATTAAGAGATGAAAATACTATAAAGCATATAGAAAAATATAAAAGACTATGTTGTTCACTTTATTGTGAAGGTAATTGTTTAAGATAATATCAATATATTATGTGGTTTATGTTTGATATGTATAAAAGCAAACTGTTATAAAAGAGCAACACTAGTAGAGAAACACTCAATCGGAGCATGCACTTGTGAGATTCTCACATAATGTGGGTAATATTGGGGTGATTCATTCTGTAATAATTTAAAGATATAAATTGTAAACTGCAGTGAATACATTAAAAAATAAATTTAGCAAAAAAGTCTTGCATTATATTGTTTTATTAAAAGGTAAGTGTAACATTACAGTCACCAAATAGAAACATGAACACTCTCTGACTCCCATGCCCAAGTCCACAGATGGCCCAACCACTCCCAGTCTGAAACTTTTCTATCACTTGCCAGAAGTTGAATGGCAGGGCAGGGGAGACAGCTCAGTGGCTTAAGTGCCACCCTGGCCAGCACACAGTCCTGATAACAATCCTTGGTGTCATAAAAAACAAATAAGCAAACTAGAAGATATCGAATGACATAGTTTAGAAAAGAAAATCCTGACAAATATCATAAGCTCCTTTTGAATCTCCAGCCAGAGTGATTGCAAGTGCAGATACAAGGGATAGGG
>NW_004524780.1:4085489-4087604 GCF_000260255.1 Octodon degus
TTTCTTATAGTGAAGCAGCAAGAGGAAGTTATGGCTTCTTATTCTTATTTGTTTATTTGTGTGTGTGTATGTGTTCATGCATGTGTGTTTATCTTTGGTGGATCTTTTAAGGGGAAAGTGTTAAATAGTAACAAGTTAAAGGAAGAAAAATAAGGGTGTATTTTGTAAGGTCTGTACTGAGTAACAATGAGTTGGACATTTGTATCTATAATACTAGAATGAAGGCACATGGTAATTAAGTTCCTCATATTACCAGACTGTGACCAATACGAAGTTATTTCTATGTTGCTCTAATAACTTTCTCAAACATTTTATTTAACTTAAAGGATAAATGAGAGGAAGAGGGTCACACAATTTAAATAGAAAAGGAGAGAAGTGTGGGTATAGAACGTCAAAAGTATCTGGAGGTAAGTGTTAAGATGAAGGACTAAGTATTAAATAAAAGAAATCAGACAGTCAAATTATCAATAAAGAGTGAAATAAAAGATAGATAATAGGGGGCTGGGGAAATAGTTCAGATGTCTAAGTGCTAAAAACCCAGCCTGGCTCAGTGCTCACACAGACACCCGAGGACCTACTGAGGTTCACCCACTGCTTCGTTACTCATTTGCCCCATGGCTAGAGCAGTGCAGTCCTAGATAAGCAGGGCCCCACTGGAAATAGATGGGTGGGTAGGAAGCTGGGCGCGTGGTGGTGGCAGCAGAAAACCCTTCGTTGTTGGGGTCTCACTGCCCCTGTGTGCCAGTCTCTCTTTCTGCTGTCCTAAATTTCAACAAACCCAGCAGCTTAAAATAAGATGGATTTATCATCTTTTACAGTAAGTTAGAGCAGGGTCCTCATAGTAACCCTGTCAAATGCTCCTATCTTGTTCCTTGGGAGGAATCTGAGACCAGGAGGTTCACTGGAAATAGGATAAAGATGCTGTTGCCTGGGGAGTGGAGGAAGCAGTGACAGAAGTTTCCTTTTGATGGTGTCATAACAACACAGGCCCCTGATCCTCCCTGGTGCAAATGGATTTGCAGAACTCCTGTGTGTCTGGTTGTGGCTTACACCTAAAACATCCCCCTAAGCCTTCAAAGGTGAGGTGTTTGGAAAGTGATGGGATCATGAAGGTCTATACTCAGAGGCGGATTCATCTAGGGATAACATCATGGCTGAATGTTCTTTGGGGCCTAGGTGAAGCTGCTCACACAAGTGTGGCCAGCTGGGATATATTACTGCTCCAGGCTCCTCCTTTGTCTTTCTGCTTCCCAGCTTCTCTGGGGTGAGCAGTTCTGTCCCACCAAGTCCTTCTGCCCAATGCACCTGCTTTGGAGTCAATGAACTATGGACTGAATTCCCTAAAACTCTGAACCAAATTAAATGCTCCTCCTTTAAACTGTAGATTTTGGGTATCTTGTCCCAACAGCAGAAAAGGTGACTAATGGAGTTTTCTTAAATAAGAAGTAATGTCCCCCACAAAGTAACCTTCTGCCATGGTACTTAGCAGAGTGGACCTTGAGCCAGGTAACTTGAACTTCAGTGCAGTTTTTATCAAATAACCCTATCATCTAGGGCAAGTTATCCAACCTTCTGTGCCTCAAATTCCTCAGCTATAAAATGAGTACCATAAATATGTCTGCTTTGAAGGCCATAGCCAAGGTCAAGTGTAATAATATATGTGAACAAAACAATCAGAACTTGGCACATAACACATTTATAATAGATTAGCCATTGTTATTTTAGTATTTCATAAAGTTTATAAAGTGCAAAGAGATACTCATTTCCCTCCATCTGTCCAGAAGTAGTCCTTGTTCCTTTCTGCTTCTCATAGTGGGAGATTTGTTAGTAAGCCGAACCACAAACACACCATAGCACAATTGGAATACTGTTAAAATCTCTGTCATCTGTAAAATGATCAGTTCCAGGAATGTCTCCTTTTTATCTTGATAATTGGATTCACCACTCTTTGTTCATTTATGCTGCATTTTGACTTCTTGTTGTATTGAAGTATAGGTTGAATGAAGATACAGACCTTCTCTGCTTTCCACTCTTAAGTTAGATCCTCATGTTTGGCAGGTCCTCAGCTAGAATATGTTGAATTAAATTCAACATATTAAAAATTCAAAGCTGTGT
>NW_004524780.1:4088354-4089147 GCF_000260255.1 Octodon degus
AATAAATAAGTTTTATTAAAAAATAGATGAAATTAAAAGACACATAGCCAGGTCCAGTCCAAGCACAGGGGCAGCATGGGTGAGATCCTCTTCCGTGCCCTTGGGACCCCCACCACCACTCCGCAGTACCCCCCATTCCCACCGAGGGAGAACTTCTGCCCCATTCTCGGGACCCCCAGATATGCTCTAGCTCCAGCTCAGTGAGTGTGTGGGAGAGCTTCCTGCTACCATGTGCCTGCAGGACCTGTCCAGTGCAGCACAGGTGCAGCGAGGGTGAGACACTCTTCCACCCCTTTGCGACCCCCCACCACTCAAAAGTCCCCCCTGCTGGGGCCAAGTAAGTGAGAATTTCTGCCATGTTCTTGGGATCCCCATCCAGGACTACAAAGGCCTGGTGAGTGTGTGGGAGAGCTTCCTCTGCCCCCCGACTCCACCTTGTCCCCTTCAGACTCAGTTCATTCTTAGCATACAGGCCTTGGGTGAAACTCTGCAGCCACAGTCACTGCAGAGAGAGTAGGGGACAGAACAACCCAGCTAGTCCATGAGGAGAACATCTCGCCAGAGGGGCACAACACGTTCGCTCCCAAGGGTGGCAGCAGGAAAGAGCTGAGCACAGCAGCCAGACCCAAGCCAGGCACAGCTGGATAAATTCAAACTTTGTAGATCTGCACCTGAATTTCAGTAGGTGCTAAGGTTATAACTACAACAGAGGACAAAAGACAGTGCTGTACAAAATGACAATGAGAAGGAGCAAAATGCAAACTCAGACTCCAAGCCCACCCATAACAAATGC
>NW_004524780.1:4090282-4090894 GCF_000260255.1 Octodon degus
TAAATGATATAAAAATAATATAAGCAGAAGTAATAGCAGAAACTTCCCAAATATGAGGAAAGAATCTGACATTCAGGTAACTGAAGCATACAGAATACCAAGTAAAATCAACCCAATTAAAAACACAGCAAGACATATAATAGTCAAGATCCCAGAAATCAAGCACAAGAATAATATACTGAAAGCTGCTAGAGAAAAGAAGCAGATCACATTCAAAGGAAAACACATCAGAATTACAGCCGAATTCTCCTCACAAACCATGCAGGCAAGAAGAGCAAGGTACTTCACGTCCTCAATGAAAACCAACTCCCGCCCAGACTACCATACCCTGCAAAACTCTCTTTTTAGTTTGATGGAGAAGTGAAATACTTCCATGACAAAGAACAACTAAAGAATTTCATGATGACAAAGCCAACTCTACACAGGCTCCTGAAAGATGTTCCAGAGAGTTACCAAAATGATCAGAACTCCACGAATGAGATCAGAAGCAACCAACTAAAAAGGACAAATAATTAAACACGGAGAAAAAGAAGTAAACAACAACAGGTAAATAACATGTCAATCATAAGTCAATACATCTCAAATATAACCATCAATGTAAATGGACTCCAT
>NW_004524780.1:4107845-4115938 GCF_000260255.1 Octodon degus
TCAATTAAGACTCAGGACATATGAGAAACTGAACTGTAACATCCTGTAACTCAGTTGTGTCCCAAATTTTCTGATCAAGGCGATTATGGGGCCAAAGAGGAAAGTGATCGATGATGTAGAGTGTGCCTAAGGAGAGTCAAATGGAGAAAAAACATTCTCTCAGGCTTTCACAGAGAGCACATTGGCCAAACAATGGCTGTGACTCATCCACATGGCTGACACTGACAAAGGATTTACTATCTGAAGTACAGGGTCTCAGAATAAATCTTGAGGGTATTTGACTGACCTTATCAGATCCAAAAGCTACAACTCTTGTTACATAGGTCTTGCTTTATCTTGGTCTTAACCATCCAGCAGAAATGTATAAAAATTAAGTGAAGAAATAAAGCCATGTTGTTATGTTGAGCTGTAGGGTACTCAGGTCAACAATTCTGACATTGCCAGTCAAGTGGAAGGTTCAATACTATTATGGACTACTTGACTATTTTGGAATATTTTGCTGAGTTCACACACCTATAATATGTAAGTGATGGAACTAAAGAAAAAAAAGGATATAAATGAATGTACATTTTGTATCTGTGTATTCAAAATGGTTAGGATAGATATATACCTATATTCTCTTAATTAATGGAATAGAGTGATTTGTTCTAATAGTGTTTGTGAATAGGATATCATTTCTGCATCTTGTACAACATACAAGCACTAAGAATGCAGTATGCAATATATTAAATATTGGAACTGTCCTACCAATTTGATTCAAAACTGTCTCATTGCTATTTATTTCTCAATAAAATTATGGGAAAAAGACACTTTGCCATTTAATACCATAAAAATATAGGATTCAATCACATTAATCCCATAAAATACAGGATTCAAGCACAATAATCCCCGTTCTTCTTGCCACTTTCTGCAGCTGTCCTGGAAGTCCTCTTTCATAACTGTCTTTAGTTGTATTGTTATGACTGCCTCTGTGTCCTGTACTGATTCATGATGTTGACCTTTCCTAACCATTTTAATTTCAGGAATGAGCCAGAAGCCACTTGTTACCAGATGTGAGAGTAGGGAGGATGATAACACATTGCAATGTTTTTATTTGACAGAAATTCCATAAACTTTTAAATCAATTCAGGACATAAGGACAGACACAAAAAAACACTTGTGAAAGAGGAATTTCCAGAACTACAACAGAAAGTAGTAAAAGTGACTGGATATGGGACTGTGAAGCAAGGACGAAAACTTGTGACTAGGACACTCCTAATTTCCAGAAGTGTTGTTTCTCCTTGGCCATTGGCTGCCCCGAAATCCTTCAAAGCCATACTGGAGGTCACATATTTCACAAGAAGCCTACACAAGACTATGCTTACGTGCTTTGTACAACACTTTCTTTACTCTGACAACAAGCTTTTAAGAAGGGTATTGTCTTACCCCTGTGCTTGAGAAGAATGAGTGATCAGAGTAAAGATGATATCTCCTACCCAGGAGATCCCGAGTTTGAAGCATGAGCTTCTGAAACCAAAGGGTCTCCTTGGGTCACTGCTCTGTGCTCCTCTGTGGCTCTGATGAAGCCACCTGCCCCCATAGTTTCATGTTTGTCTTCTCTCTAAGAGAGGTAGAAATTACAGCACCTCTTCTAGGTCCTTGTTTATTTGTGTTTCCTTTCTTTCCTGAAGCAGACTGCCCAAGCCGCCCAGTAGAAATGCTGTCAAAGAAGAGGGATATGCATCTGGCCCCTTTTCAAAACACTTATACAAGTGGCCGCATACGCAGACAGTGTCATCATGTGTTTATACAAGAGCTGATGTGGCATGAGTCTTGCTGTCAGGAGGATCAAACTCTTTATCTTACCTTCACAGCTATGACTCGCTTCAGCTTGTTTTCTGTTTTCTTAGAGTGGTAACCTGACCTCTTGGATCTGCCAGTGCTTCTCAGAACCCTCTAGCCAAGAGTCCACACACACAGTGAAAACCACAGCTTTCAGAAATGGCAATGAGCTGAATCTCATGCAAGGATATATGTATCTACTTTATTCAGTTAAGACATGGAAGTCATTAATTATCATGCCTGTAGTAGGGTAGGAGCTGTGAGAATAAATCTTCTGTCGTCAGCCTGTGTCTTGTCAAATGGCTTATGATACGTGTGCACGATGTTCTCCTGAAATGCAAACTTGACCATTTTATACATGTTTAATACTTGTGGCTAATTCTCATTGCTGTCAAAGGAATCAAAACTCCTTGGTCCGACCTGAGTGTCCAACAAAGCTGACTTTTATTAATATGCTCTTTAATAATGCTTCGCCACACTGTGCCCTAGGTCCAGGACTCCCGAGCACTGTTCCTCCAGAGTCCCTCAGTTTTGATCAGGCTGTTCTCTCTGTGAAGAAGGCTCCTCCTTGCTCTCTGTGCAGGGGCAACCACATTCTCTCCCTCTGCTGTGTCTCAGCTGACAGAAAAGCTTCTGGATTCCAATGAGGGTGAGTTCTGTACACGCTTCAATGCCACTATAACATAGATTGAAATCAAGACCTGTGAGCAGAGAACTCTCTAAAAGGCCAATAAATATAAATAAAATGAAGTGTAGGCCAAAGAAGGTTCAGTTTCCTGTTACTAAGAGACAACACCTGACATGCCTAACTTGGAGGAGATGTTTATCTGGCTTGTGGGTTTTTAATTTTTTTTTTCTGGTACTGGGGATTGAACCCAGGGCCCTCACCCTGAGCTACTTCCTCAGGCTCTTTTCTATTTGTCTTTTGAGAAATGTTCTCACCAATTTAATAACTTTCTAAGTTACCCCGGATGATATCCGCCACATGAAAGAACCATCATAACAAATAAACATGCAAAATTTTTAAACATCCAATTTTTAAATGGATAGTTGGTGTGAGTCAGTATGTGTTGAAGATTTGCAATGTTGAGCAGATATATAAAACAATGTTTGGTATCAGGAGGGTGCAAATCAAAATTGCAAGATTCCTGCCTCACCCCAGTGTAAATGGCCAATACATGCACACACATACACACACACACACACACACACACACACACACACACACAGATTGGAGTATATAGAGAAAGGACTTTATATTCTGATGGTGTAGCCATTATGGAGAACAGCAGGCTGAGAAAAAAAATAGCAGTTTTTAAAATGATGATGTGCACCCATATACAAATAACAACCCTCCCCCGGGCATGTATCTTGGAATCTTCTTCCTCAAGAGATCCACAGAACCAAGGAGAGGAGATCTAGCTTTTTTAAACCCAGCTTAAAACCCACCCTCTTGACCAGCTTTGAGATGAGATGGGTCCTGTACATATTTCTCATTTTGGAGCAGTCTCCAGGCTTTGCTCTGTCCAGAATAGGAAACTGGAAGGCCCCAGCAGAGAAATGCCTGAGACAGAGAATTCCTTTGTTAGTTTTGTGTGGACTTGTTGGCATGGTAACCTGGCAGGTGGGTGTCCATGAGGCCCCCTGACCTTTGCTTGTGTTGCCCCCATGAGCCAGCTGTACCCTCAGTCCTTCAAGAATTTCTTCACCACTTGGTAGAGTGGAAAAGTGAACCAGCTGGGCCTATTTCTGCCAGCAAGTTTCTCCCTCTCAATGGGCTATGTTCCTGAGCAAAAAAGCCTTCTCCAAAGAGGTGGGGACCACAGCCCGGCTCCCCTTTTTCTCTGTCTTCAGACACAGAGCTGCTTTCAGTATTCACCACCACCAGGGAACTCAAAGCGTCCTTTTTCATTCATTATAGTAGTTCAGAATGTTTTACTAGTTAACTGTTTTCTAATTAAATCTTCACAGTTCCCATTACTGGCAAGGTTTCTCTCTTAACTGGGTCCTAATTAATACAGTGTTTATAGCAACATATTTTACAATAGGAACATATTGGGGAAAATGAAATAATAACATTAAAACATATAATGAAATTGTGCCACACGTATATAAAATAACATAGTGAAAATAAATAAACCACAGTTATATACATCAACACAAGTGAAAAGTGTCCTATTGGTTAGGAAATGAAGGCATGAAAAACAGTGAAATTAATTCATGCACATAAATTTCTAATACTGGTAAAATTAAATCATATTTTGCTTAGAGAATTGTACATATAGTATAAACCAAAGATAGTATGAAGGCAATCTTAAGCAGAAAATTGATCCTAACATTTACTCTTGGGGAAGAAGATGGATATAATCAGATAGTACTACCAATGCTATTCAATTTCTTAATCTGAAAAGATCCCATAGAATTCTTTGCTTTAACATCACACTTTTGATATATATGTGTCTGCACAATTATGTCAACTTTTTCTTTTACATTTGTATGAGGAGAGTAATGCCTTCTAGGCCTAAAACAAGAAAAACTGTCACAGGTTGTAATAACACAACATTAACATTTAGATTTTGAAATCAGCAGGCAAATGTCTACATATTTGATGGCAAGCAATGAATAAATAGATTTCAATTAATAGATTTGAATTTGAAAATTAATTTGAAAACTTAATGTATAATAAATATAAACAAAAACAAAACCTTGGGCCTGAGAGATAGCTCAGTAGAATAAGTGCTTGCCTGGCAAGCACAAGATCCTGAGTTCAATCTCCAGTACAAAAAAAACAACAAACCACTAACAGCAAGCAATATTAATAAATGGCTATCAAAAATTAATACTATTTCAAGAAATTTACACATTCCTGGCCATGAACTTCAATAATAATTAATGTAAGATTACTTAACTTTGGTTTTAATTAAATGAAAAGAACTGATGCCAGGTTGGCTAGGACTTAGGGTTCAGCTACTTCTGATGCGGCACTTTATTTTTTCTCTTGTCTCTTGCTTTCATTTTTTTTCAAAGTTTTATTGATAAACAGATAGCAATGAGACAGTTTCAAATCAAATCAGAAGTACAGTTTCAACAAATAATACACTGCATATATTCTTCTTAGTGGTTAATTGCTGTACAAGATGCGGACTTGTGATCCTATTTACAAACACCATTAGAACAAATCATTCTATTCATTAAGAGAGTGCAACCATATATCTATCCCAACCACTTTGAATACATAGATACAAAATGGACATTCATCGGTATACGCCATTTTTTCTAAGTTCCGTTATTGAATATTATAGGTGTGTAAATTCAGCAAAATATTCTAAAAGAGTCCAGTAGCCCATAATATCTTGCTTTCATTTATTACCCTATTTTTTAAGCAAACATTTACTTGAGAGATAGTATGGCAGTAATTGATATGTCATGACAGGGAGTATGTATTTAAAATACCAGAGTGGCAGGCAATCCAAGCATGACCCTACTATTACACATTGCTATCTTCAGGGCAGTTGCTTAGTTCACAGGTATCCACATATATAGTTAGTCAAGGTGAGAATCCTACCAATTAATTGCTACTTTCGAAAACCTTCTAAACATTCTCAGGATCATTGCCTTACCCATCTTGTACATATAAATGTATCACTTTGCCCCTGTCATGTTTCCAAGTTATTTTCCTTGCCCTCTCTTTGTTGTCTAATCCTCAAGTTCTCGCTTTCCTTTTAATTGTGTTAGATCTCTCTATTTTGACTTCTTCTTTTGAGTTCTTCTACTAGGAAGACTATATGATATTTACACATGTGGGCCTGTTTTATTTCACTTATGAGTAAATTTTCAAGTGGCATTCACTTAAATATGAAGGCTTCAAATTTATTATTCTTCATAGCTGAGTAATACTCCTTTTTATAAAAATACCACATAGTTTTCATCTATTCTTCAGGTAACAGGCATCTTGATTGTTTCCAAGACTTGGCTGTCACAAATTGTTCTGCTATAAACATAGGTACACATATATCATTGTGATATCACATTTTCAGTTGCTCTGGGAAAATTCCCAGTAGAGAGATAGCTGGCTTAAATGGGATTTCCAATCCTAGTTTTTGGAGGAGTCTCCACGCTGATTTCCATAATGGTTTTACATTATGGAAAACCATTTTTACATTATGGAGAAGAGGAGAAGGGTTCCCACCAGCAGTGGAGAAGGGTTCCTTTTTCCTCATAGCCTCTCCAACATTTGTTGCTGGGTGATTTCTTTATGACAGCCATTCTTTGCGGAGTGAGATGGTATCTCAGTGTTGTTTTAATTTTCATTTCACAGCTGGCTAGTGATGTGGAGCATTTTTTCATATATTTATTCGCTTGTTTAATTTCATCCTCTGAAAAGTGTTTGTTCATTTCAGATGCCCACTTCTGGATTGGGTCTTTAAATTTTGGGTCCCTAATGGTTTTTAGTTCTTTATAAATACTAGAGAACAGATCTTTGTGTGAGTGCTTGTTAGTCAACATTTTTTTCAAAATTTGTGGGTTGTCTTTTCACTTTGTTGGTAATTTCTTTTGATGGGAAGAAACTTCTCAATAAGAGAATGTCCCTGCTATTAATTCTTTCAAGTATTGCCAGTGTGATTTGATTTTTGTTCATGAAATCTTTGCCTACCCCTATGTCTTCAAGAGTTCCTCCTACTTTCTCTTCCAGGAGATTTAGTGTCTCTGCTTTAATATTTAGATCTTTAATCTATTTTGATTTTAGGTTAGTGCATGGTGATAGACCTGGGTCAAGTTTTAGTTTTCAGCATGTAAATAGCCAGTTTTTCCAGCACCATTTGTTAAAGAGGCTACCTTTCTTTCATTGAGCATGTTTGGCTCTTTTGTTGCAGACAAGGTGGCTGAGTGTGTTCTTAAAGGCTTCTGAATCTCCAAATCAATTCCATTGATCCTCAGGTCTATTTTGTTGCCAGTACCATGCTGATTTTATCACAGTAGCCTCGTAGTATAATTTCAAGTCAGGAATTGTAATGCCTCCTGCCTTGTCTTTGTTGCCCAGGATTGTGTTTGCTATTCTAGATCTTTTCTGGTTCCAAATAAATTTTAGGAATGATTTCTCTAGCTCTGTGAGGTATGTTGGTAGTAGTTTGATAAGGATCGTATTAAATCTGTACAGCAATTTTGGAAGTATGGCCATCTTCACAGTGTTTGTTCTTCCTATCCTGGAGCATGGAATATCTTTCCATTTTCTGAAATCCTCTACGATCTCTTTTTTAAGAGTATTGTAATTTTCCTTGAAAAGATCTTTGACTTCTTTAGTTAGATAAATTCCAAGGTATTTCGTTTTCCTTGGTGCTATTGTAAAAGGTATTGTTTCTCTAATTTCTGTCTCCGTGTGTTTGTTATCTGTGTAGAGGAATGCTATTGACTTTTGGGTATTCACTTTATATCCTGCTATGCTACTGAATTTGTATATCAATTCTAGTAGCTTCTTGGTGAAGTTTTTTGGGTCTTCCATGTAAAGAATCATGCCATCTTCAAATAATGATAATTTAACTTCTTCTTTACCTATCCTTATTCCTTTTCTTTCTTTCTTTTTTCTTTTTTCTCTCTCTTATTTCTAATGACTCTAATATGCATATTTTTCCATAGATATTCACAAAATGTTAACTTACTTCATTCTTGACATAGAATTTCTAGTCCCTTACTTTGTGCTTACAATGTTTGACCATTGTAAAGAAGAAAGAAAACAAAGTGTAGGTAATTCAAACAGCAGCATAATTGCTTTACTGCTGAAGTTGAAACTGCTTTATTTAACCTGAACATATAAAGGTATGCAGTTCAGAAAAAAAGGGGATCGGGTAGACACAGGCTTTCTCCTTAACTGTAAAACATTTGCATGTGAGAATGACTTTCTTTTACTGTTCTCATTTTTCTTCCTATTAAGACATGGAACACTTCAATGTGGCCTCAATTTACACACAAAACCTGCTGAGCATGTTATAGGTTGAAAGTCCTGTGAACAGAGTTCCACAGCTCCCTCTGCCACTGGCTGATTTTTCCTGCTTCTGCAGCAGGTTCCTTTTGCTTTTGATGGAAGGAGAGCAGCTGGATCTCTACAGTGATGGCTACCTGAATCCTTCTCCAATTTGGGATGTTTCACAGCTCTGTTACCTTGAAAAATGAATGCTGAGAAAAGTCATGCTTGAGGATACTGTAAAATTGGAAATCAGGCCTGGCTGATACTTCCTTGTGCAACACAGAGCTACTTTTAACACTACAAGGACTTC
>NW_004524780.1:4116543-4125680 GCF_000260255.1 Octodon degus
TCTCTTCTCCATCTCCCTCTCCCCCTCTCCACCTGTATCCTCAGGGGTCTTCTGGTAGAATCATTGTGTCCAGTGGTTGGACCAGGCTATGCCCTGGACATAAAGCTCAGCAAAACATGGCCACAGGGAAGTAGTGTTTCTATGGATAAGTCTGTGCCCTGCCCATAACACGCAGGAACCCTGAACTCCCAAATTGTGGACCAGATGAGAGTTACCCAAAGCCAGTACCCCTTGACCCAACCAAAACCTGGACATCATATATGCAGAAAATGGAAGAAATTGACCAACAAATTTCCAGCATTTTTAGGGATAACAATCTTGGAAATAAGCTCCCTGAAACTTAGAGCCTCTTTGCTCCCTTACCTACCTAGGGGTAGATCCTCCACCCCTTGATTTTGTATTTTGCTTCTTGTACAGTTTCATTTTTGCCTCAGACAACAGTTAAGGTATACATGATTTTATTTATTTAGAAGTACATAATCATCTCCAAGAAAAAAAATACATCATAACTTTTTATATTTATACTTTGACAGGAATTGGAGATGCCTTGGGCATGGGTAGGAAATAAGATTCAATTCTCTCATCTTCTAGTGAGTAATTATGTTAAATTTTATTAGCCTTTGTATATGTGAAGTATGGAGTGTATGTCTGTTGGTTCAGCTATGAAAGTTAAGTGAGATAATAAACATCTTGTGACTGCCAATTGATAAAGGGTTAATAAATAGCCATGCAACAATGACCATGGATAACTGAAATATTTTTAAGGTGCTTCAAAGTGACTAGTAATTGACCTAAAAATTTGTCATGTGCTCATTAGCTTATTGTAAGCAATTTCAGGATGGAATAGAGGGACACAGCAGTGGAGCTGATGAGATGTTTACTTAGGGGTCTTGCTTTGAAGAAAATACAGGACCAGAGTTCTGCCTACACAGCCAGCCAGGGAGAGTGACAATACAGCAACATGACCTTTGTCAGGGAGCAGGCATGGCTTCAGCCATTCTAGGCCTAATGAGTATCCCAAAACTCCCTTGAGAGAAGCAAAGGAAATTAGAGACGTAAATTAAAATATGTTAAGTAGTCCAGCAACAGCAACTGCAGGTAACCTGCTGACAAAGAGGTCACATAAAGCTGCACAATTCACTGCTGGTGCTGAGCACTTGGGAACAGGTGGAAGCTAAGGCTCCTGTGACTGATATTTTGTTTTCTTCTCTAAGCCAAGAGACAATAATTAAGCTAAAGGAATTTACAGTACTGGAAAAAAAAGACCTGAGAATATTTAGATTTTATTAACCTTTCAGTTAAGTCGGTTTCTCATTTCTTGCAATAATCCCGAGACAAGAGGTGATAAACTTCTCTCTGATTCTCCTATTAATTAGTCCACCTTGTCCCACTTATGAGAATAAAAATAGGAAGAGACAGAAATGGAAAAATGGCATCATCCCAAGGCAAGCTGAAGACATGGCAGTTAATGGGAAGTAGCTTAAGTATCTTCCAACCACCTTACAGGAAGAGATTCAAGCCTTTGCTTCTCAGGATGACATGATGGAGTGTAACTCTTCTCACTCAAGGGGTGCTTGTACATGGTTCATGCTTTTCGAGTGGTGATGCTGGATGAGCAGACTGAAGATAAGGGGGTTGAATGGGCAGGAGTAAACAGCACACAGAAAAATCCCACTTGTTTTCTTACTACCAATGAACTGCTTCTCAGACAGAAAAGCACACTGGTATAGTTTGCACCAAATGAACACGAATTGGTTTGTTCAGGGAGCAATTTTTAGGTCGCATTCAATGACCTTTCCAACTCCATCCATGGGTGTGCTTTTCACTATAGATCTCAGGAATTGCTCAATGGGAGTTACATCTACAAGAGAAGTGTAAGAGAAATATGTAGCATGGAGCAAAGATATGCAAGGAATGATCAAAGTATATGCTGAATGTTTAAAATCATAGTAAAAAATACATTGTCATGATTCTACCCTAAAATCTTCCACTTTGCATCAAACACATTTGTCCTCTTTCTTTCCACTTACTGCTGTAGCTCTGTAAGTCCTCTTTCCTGAGCATCTTTATGAGGCATGATCAAAAATATGGTGAATGATGTTGCTGAGTAGCATTCTATAAAAAGCAAGTTCATAAAAATGTGACACTGCAACCTCATCCCTCTTTTTTATGTATTTGGTACAGGGTCTCACTACACAGCTCAGACTCATAGGGACCCTCCTTTTTCAACCTCCTCAGTGCTGAGATTACAGGCCTGCACCACCACACCTGTACTCAGTCCCTAGCTCAGCACGCCCAGGAGTAGGGATGGTGAGGCATGTGGTCCCAGGGTTGGAACTCCGGTCACAGCTTTTGCCTTAGCAGGGCTTAGTCCACAGAGCTACCTCACCATCCCTCCTCATCCCTCTTACTCACCAGCTCTGGCACTGTGCAACTTCCAGCTCTTCCCCAAGGTCAAAATGAAGATGAAAGGGAAACAATTTTAATTGATCCAAAAGATAATAAGGAAGCCAGAAAACTAAAACTACAGACATTCAAGAATTTGTCATTTGTGTACAGGAAGGCTATGGATTTTTTTAATGTTGACTTTTTATCTACCTACATGACTGAATCTAGTTATTAAATCTGGAAGGTTTTTGGTGGAGTTTTTGGAATTTTCTATGTAGCGAATCATGTCATCTGTATATACTAATGGTTTGACCTTTTTCCTTTCCTGTCTTTGCTTTTTATTTCTTTTACTTGTTTAATTGTTCTGGCTAATGTTTCCAGTACTATATTGAGTATATTGAGATTATAGTGGACATCCTTGCCCTGTTCCTTGGTTTTAGGATGAAAACATTCAGTTTAATCGGATTAAAGACTATCTATTCCAATTTTCTGTAGGGTTTTTATCATGAATGAGTGTCAGACTTTGTCAAATGCTTTTTCTATATCTATTGAGATGATCATGTGATTATTTTCCAGCCCTGCTGGTATAGCATATTACACTTGTTGATTTGCATATGTTGAGCCATCCCTGAACCCCTGAAATATATGCTACTTGGTAATGGTGTATAATCTTCTTGATGATTTGCTGAATTCTATTTAACCATATCTTATTGAGGATTTTTGCATGTATGTTCATTAGAGTTTTGCCTGTATTTTTCTTTTATGGTTGGTGTCACAATTTGGAGCTTTGAAAGGGAAAACAATAAAATACAGAACACTTAAGTACAAGATATAATAGTCACCCAAAGGATCACATACAAGAGAGTATGTCATTCAAGAAATCTGTCCAACCACTAAAGACCAAAATCCAGCAGAGGACCTGGATCCCATGGCAATATTCTGCAAGAGTCCAGCTGAAGACCTAGAGCCAGTAACAATGGCCCCCCCACGAGTTCATCTGAAGGCCAAGAGCTCTCAGCAATGCCTTATGTAAGCCTGTTTCATAAGTCTCTGCTGGAAAGGCTCAAGTTCAGTGGTGAAAGCTTGGAAGTATGCCAGAAGGATGGAGATCATGGTAGCAGGCTAAGGGAACGGCATTAATGCCAGAAAGCAATGCTTAAGGTAAGAACCTGCATTCCCCCCCCCCAAAAAAAAATGCCACAGTTATCTTCAGCAAGTGTGAGATCCAAGCTCTTCCAAACAATGAGAACAGATAAGTTTCCATCAGGAAAGCCAGCATAATTAGCTTCTCCAGGAGACTGAGCAATGTACTATCCTCCCCTCTGGAGCCAGGAAGTGATGCTCAAAGCAGGGACCAGAGCTCCCCCAGAGTGACCAAAACCATTCCCAGTGACACCAACAGCTCCCTAAAGCTTCTAAACCTTTTTCTCTCCAGTTCTGTCTCTTATACTTCCAGTGACAATCCTCAGGTGGGCCTCTCACATCCAGGACCACACTGATTCAGTTCAGCTGGGTGTTGCAAATTGTCCATTAGTTGTTAATCTATCACAGTTGGGTCTTCCTCTGGTTTTGTTATCAGATACACTTGCTTCTAGATTCAACTCTGGGAGTACTGTTTCCCTTTCAATTTCATTAAAGAGTTTGGCAATTAATGGTATTAGATTTTTTTTCTATATTTCTTATAGGATTCACCAGTCCCTGTTCTTTTCCTTTGCTGTTAAGTTTTTACTTACATTTTCAATTTCACTGATATAGATTTATGTAAAGTTTTTCTATCTACCTAATTCAACTTCAATGATTCATATGTATCTAAGAATTCATCCATTTCTTCTGTTTTCCACCTTATGAGAATAAAGGTTTTCAAAGATAGTATTGATGATCTTCTGGATATCTAAAGGATCCACTCTGAGTTCACCTTTTTCATTCCTAATTGCATGAATTTAAATTCTTTTTTTTCCATTTTTAGATAAGCTTGTCTAAAGGTTTCTAAGTTTTAGTTAGTATTTCAAAGAAACAATTCTTTTTTTAAGTATTTTTATTCATTTTAATGGGAAAATTAAATAGCAATGAAACAGTTTCAAAACAGGTTATTAGGATGGCTACAATAATTAATACATTGTACACTGTTGTCTTTGTAGTGGTTATTCAGAGGACAAGATGCAGACATGATACCTTATCGAAACAATATTAGTACAAACCTTTCTTTTCATTAAACTAAGAAAAAGTAGCCGTATGTCTATCCTAACTATTTTGTATATACATATATATTTGTTTCACTACAAAATGGTCCTTTGAACTGGCATCAAGTATGAAAAGGTCCTTTAAAGACTTCTCCTATTACAGCTTCTATAACAGCAGTGGAACACCCAACTCTGACAAAACAAAACAAAAAAATGGGATTCAAAGAAGCATTTCTTTGATACCTTTATTTTTTTGTATTTTTTATTAATGGCATTAATTTCTGCTCTGATCTTTATCAATCCTTCCCTTATACTAGCTTTTGGCTTAATTTGCTCATCCTTTTCTGAAAATTTGAGGTTCAATAGTAGGTTCTTTATTTGAGATCATTCTGTTTTCCTGATGTGAGAGTTCCCCTCTGTTAATTTCCCTCTTAGGACTATTTCCAATGCATCTCATAAATTCTGAAGTTCTGTGTCAGCCATGTCATTTAATTATAGGTGCTACTTTACTTCTTCTCTAATTTCATGTCTGACCCACTGGTTGTAAACTAGGATGCCATTTAGTTTCCATGTATTTATGTAGTTTTTGTGATTTCTTTTACCGTTGATTTCCAGTGTTGTTGCACTATGGTCAGGTAATATTCAGGGTATAATTTCAATGCTTTTGCATTTATGTAAGCATGTTCTAATGCGTTGTATATGGTCCATTTTGGAAAACATCCCATGTGCCACTGATAAGAATGTGTATTTTGATGTTATAGGAGAAATTAATGAAACCACAGCTTTCATAATAGCACCAAAAAATTAAAATACTTAGGAATCAATCTAGCAAAGGAAGTAAAAGATCTCTACATTAAAATTACAGTACTCTGAAAACAAAAGATCAAAGAAGATATCAGAAAGTAGATATCTCTTGCTCATGGATAGGAAGAACAAACAATAAAAATGATCTTACTCCCAATTTGTTATATGCATTTAATGCAAGCCCAATGATCAGCATACCTGAGAGAACTAGAAATAAAATCGTGTCACCAAGAAGTTAATCAATAAAAAATGCTGGAGGAGTGGTGGGGAAAAAGGAACCCTTCTCCATCGTTGGTAGGAATGCAGACTGGTACCACCACTATGAAAAATAGTGTGGAGATTACTCAAAAAGCTAAAATTGGAGGTCCCATTCAAGCCAGCTATTCCCCCCTCCTGGGAATTTTTCCAGAAGAACTGAAAACATTATACCACAGCAATATATGTGCAATCATGTTTATAGCAACACAATTTGTCATATCTAAAGCTTGCCAACAACCCAAATGCTCATCAACTGAGGAATGGATAAAAAAGTTGTGTTATTTTTACACAATGGAGTACTACTCAGCTATAAAAAAGATTAATTCAAGGTTTTTACAGGTAAATGTATGCAACTAGAGACCATACTCATAAGAAATAAATCAGGCCCACAGGTGCAAACATCATATTGTCTCCCTAGTATAAGAACCTGAAAATGTTAGTAAAATCTGAAAGGTAAAATGGACACTGTCAAAGGAAAAAAGTCTGTTCAAAGGGAAGGAACAACTAGGGTGGAGGAAAGAAAATGAAAGAAAGAAGAGAAAAGAAGTGTGTGTATATATCCAAGATCGCTTGGATAATTGTCTGATTTCTGATGGTCTATTAAAAGGACTAAGTAATGCTTAATTTTTTTTGTTTTATTTCCCCTTTTTAATTTCTTATAACTTTTTAACCAAATTTGCATACTTCTATCTGCTAATCTAAACAACTAATTTGAGGACAACATCATGCGATATAATAACCATGATTGAATTCCTATTGGAACCATAAGAGATCTACAATAGCACAAACAATTGTAGGCAACAAAAGCGAGACAAGGGACATAGCAATCACTGACTTGAAATTGTACTGTAGAGCTACTGTGACAAAAGCAGCATGGTACTAACAAGAAAAAATAGACTCAAAGATAAACGAAACAGTTTAGAAGATGCAGAAATGACTCTAACCACACTGAACCACTTTGTCTTTGACAAAGTAGCTAAATACTTTCACTATAAGAAAGATAGCATCTTTAATAAATGTTGCTGGAACAGCTGGCTTTTTACAAGCTGGAGACTGAAATTAGACCCATATCAATTACCATGCACTAAACTAAAATAAAAATGGATCAAAGATCTAAATATTAAAACAGAAACACTAAATATGTTGGAAGAGAGAAAAAAAAAGGACTTGTGAGGACATAGGTGTAGAGAAAGACTTCATGAGCAAAACCCCATGGCATGAGAAATACAACAAAGAATCAACATATCAAATCTCTTTTGTGCATCAAAAGAAATCAACAACCAAGTGAAAAGACAACCCAGAGAGTAGAAAATTATCTTAGTTCATTTTTCTTTAGACAAAGCACTAGTATCTAGAACATACAATAAATTAAAAATGTCAGACCCCCCAAAATTCAAACACTCAATCCAAAAATGAGAATCTGAAATGAACACGTACTTCTCAAAAGAAGAAGCATAAAAAAAGAAGCACAAATGTCAAATAAATATATAAAAATGTTCAACATCACTTATCATTTGGGCAGATGCAAATTCAAATCACACTTTTTCCACTTCACCCTAGAAAGAATGGCTACCATCAAGAAATCAAACAATAACAACTACAAGCAAGGCTGTGGGGGAAAAGGAACACTTCTCCACTGTTGATGGGAGTGTAGAGTGGTGGAACCACTGTGGAAATCAGTGTGGAGGTTCCTCAATAAAACTAAAACTAGAGGCTTCATTTGATGCAGCCATTCCCCTTCTGGATGTTTTTGCCAAAATAATTAAAAGCATCATACCACAGAAATTTATGCACATTCATGTTTATAGTAGCACGGTTTGTAATAACTAAGCCTTAGAAACAACCCAAATGCCCACTGACAGATGAATAGAAAAAAAAGATGTGTTATACACTGGAGAGTTCTACTTGACCATAGATGACAAACTTTAGACATTGACACCAAATGGATGGACCTTGAGACCATACTCTTAAACAACATACACATTTATGTAAATATCACATTATCTCTCTGGTGTGAGAAACTGAAAGTGTAAATAAGAACCAAAACATATAATATCATAAATTAGGAAAAAAGTGTCCAAAAGGCAAGTAATAGTCTACACATAATAAATAAGTAGAATTTTTGAAAATCCAAAACTATATCTAATGAATAACCCTGACAGTCTGATCTTTGTCAAATGGGCAAAGAGTCACATGCCCAAGTCAAACTCTAGGGTGATTTAGTAATAAAAATATCTTCCAAAGTCAGGGTGAATCTAAGAGTTGCTGTTCCCCATTCCCCACCCTTACCAGTTCTCTGTTTCCTGCAGCCTGGAACATTGGTCATGAAAGCTAGGTGTGCATTCCAAGTCTCCTTTTCTGCATGGATATAGCAGTATCCATATAGGAACTTATTTAAATGTAATATTGGAAATAGGATCACAGAGGTGTCACACTCTAAGCTGCTTTTTCTGACCTTTTTCCTGTCTTGGATATTCACATGGCACCAGGATTGGTGATGCCTTCTTGCAATGGTGAGAGAAAGAACAAGAAAACTGAGAGACGCCTGCCTGGAAATCCAAAAGCTGGTAGCTGACAGCACACCTCCAGGATCCCAGTGTTTTGGTTATTTTTCTCTCAATGCTGAGACAAAGTATTAAACACTCAGGTTAAGGAAAGAAAGGTTAGCTCAGCTCACAGTTTGTGGGTAGTGCATGGCAGAGTGCAACAATTCATGGCAGTGGAAAACAGCCAAAGCAACAAGAGCAATAAGGGAGGAACAAGACAGCGTATTTTTTTCCTCCTCTTACATGGTGTGCAAGCTAGCAGGGCAGGTATAGCAATCACATCCATAATCCCAATGTTGGATCGTGAGGCAACCATAAACTCAAGAAGATCATTCCCTGACTGGATGAGGCATTGCGGGGACACAAGCCCCTCACCCTGTGATACAAGACATCTTATTTCTGCACAGGCCACTGTTCGATGGATTTTTGGTCTTTTATATCTAAACGTATACTGTACAGACAGATTTTTAGGCCTGTACAATAGAGCAGAGTGGGATGTGTATTCCAGGCATCACAATCTCCATGACAATACAATCAGGAAACATTTTTCTGGGGCTGTCCCACCACCCTCTGGCCTAGACCTTTATGAAAAATCCATGGACTGACCAAATGTTTTTCCAGTCCACATTCATTTTAGCCCAGAATTTCAATCTCTCCAGCTGTAAACATTTTAAAATCAATAATGAAACCTGGGTCGTGATTATGAATTGACTATCATCCTTATCTGTGAAGAAGGTAGGTGTTTCTTCTCTTTGGAAGAAGAACAGCATCTTAAAAGGAAGTGGGATTGTATTACTTTTATTTATTCTTGTTATAATTTCTTTAAAGCTCTATAGGAGGCTATAATAGTCCCCAAATTACTCCTTTAGTGCTATTGAGTCCTGCCAGCATTTTCTAATCACTTATTGCATGCCAGCCAATAGGATTACAAAAAAGGGAGTGATATAGATCCTACGTTTTA
>NW_004524780.1:4133875-4138968 GCF_000260255.1 Octodon degus
TGGTGTTTGTAAATAGGATCACAAGTCCGCATCTTGTACAGCAATTAACCACTAAAAAGAATATATGCAGTGTATTATTTGTTGAAACTGTACTTCCGATTTGATTTGAAACTATCTCATTGCTATCTGTTTATCAATAAAACTGTAGAAAAAAAACCTGTATCTTTTATACAGCAAATGTGACCCCCAATCATCATCTCACAGTAAAATTTTCCTTGTTAAAAAAAAAAATATATTACCTTCAATCCAACAGTAAAGAGACTCCTTTTCCTGGACCTTAGGAATGGACTCCACTGGTCCATGAACTCTTGCTTCATCAGCCACCCTTTGATTTCAGCTTCTCTAAAAATATTTCCTGCAAGATGTAGTTTGATAATGTCAGAATAAAGTGAAAAACATATCATGATGAGATTTGATTGCCATAATTACCGTAAGTTTTTCTATTCTTTTACCCACTTGATCATCTTTTATTCATAGAATATTAGTTGCCATAGTATTAGGTTATCAATCTTGACAACAGTGGCTAGAATCAATCAATCAAGTCTGGATGTGTTTAGTAGGATGTTACCTCTGAGAGACTGGTTAACAAAACAGTGCTCACAACGCCTTTTAAGAATTCCAAAAGGAAAGAAAATATGTAGCATTTTTCTAAGGCTGGACTTATTACAGCCTGTACTTTGACATTTGATATATAAATACATGCTACTGCTTTGACGCTTGGAAGCACTACATTTAAACCTGCTCCTAAGAGAGACTTGTTTAGCAAACTGCGTGACAGAGATGCAACTCCTATCTGACATTATTTGGACACTAAAATATGAAACAATGTTGCCAAGTAATACACACCACATATATGCATGCCATATAGCATGCATATAACACTTAAAGCATTGTATCTACTGTTATTAAATGAAGTGTAATCATCACCATATGCAAAATTCTACTCACAATATGGATAAAGGCAAAATAAGACAAAGTCCCCTGAAACACATTTGCATTCGCATTTCATGCTAAATTTAACTTCACTTCGTCAGAATAAAATGAGAATGTTTTGCTACAAATTTATTATTAATTATAATGACTATTTCTAGTCATTAGTATGACCCAGTTATTCTGAAAAATTTACTCCCCAAACTTGCAAATTCTCAGCGATCAAAAGAAATATTAACGGCCATGAATAATTTCTGCATTTTAGTGATTCCCTGATAAGCTGACCCTTTTAACCACCAAATGACTGAATAAAATGTTTTTTTAATGAATATCACACACAAGGAGGCAAATAATTGTAAAAATACTCTTTCATTATAAAATGCAGAGTAATCACACCAGAGGTAATATTGAGGCTCAAGAGCGATATACTTCATTTTGCAATGAGTTATTTTGGGATCTTGGAAGCAAAGCCATTATGCTAAATAGGAGAGCAGCCTGCCACTTCCAGATGGTCAAATGTTCATTGGAGAATTTGAAATAAAGAGGGAGGCTGGACCCAGGAACCCAGAAGGTGAGCTGAAACTGAGTTCCAGGAAGGGAGTTTCCAGGAAGGATGCTCAGCTTCCAGGAAGAAGTTTGACCCCAGCTTTCCCTGGGTGACCTTGCCTGTGCCACTCCAACACCCTGACTTCTATAAAATTGGGCCACTAATACTCACCTCACACCCATGTCATAAGTTCAGGAGCTGATATATGTGTAGTGCTTAAAAGCAGGGACTGGAACACAGCCAGCACTCTGTAAATGATGGCTTTTACTGTTAGCGCCCGAGATGTATTCCGATCAAACAGCCTGGACCAACCAAGCAGAAGCCATCCGGGAATTGCAGGCTGGGGGACCTTCAGGTTTCGTGTGCGTTTCAGCTCGTGAATATTCCAGGCCACTGCAAAGACCACAGTGGTTGAGCCTTTCAATTCTATTTTCTTCTAACTGGGCCTTAAGTTGCTTCTCTGTCGATGGTACCTATTTTACAAGTTTCCCTAAGAGTAGGCATAATGTGTGCACAGCCCTTGCATTAGGATTGTACATGGAGCTCGGAGACCATTAACACATCAGTATTTAATGCAGTACTTATTTGATGAGTGTGTGATGGAAAGGATGGTAGTGGACCCAGCAGTGTTCAGTTGCTCAGTTGCTTCCACATGATTATGTCATGATAGCATTTACTCAGAGAGGGAAGCACAGCTATGTAAACTATAAACTGTGTGATGGCTGTTTCATTTTATTTCTACCTGTGTAATCTTTACTGCATCAGAAACTCCCTCATCTGTAAACTCTCAATTTTCGTACCTGAAAAATTTAGACTTCTATATCGGGTGTGGCATGCATCTGTAATCCCAGCATTCCAGAAAGCTGAAGCAAGAAGGATAACAAGTTCAAGCCAGAGCAGCTCAGTGACTTACTGGGACACTGTCTCAAAATTTTAAAAATGGGCTGGGGATGCAGCTCCATGTGAAGGTTCTGGATTTGATCTCCAGTACCCAAAAGAAAAAGCCTCTAAAAATAAGTCATCTCCTTTTAACTTATTTATTAAATATGTTATTATTAAATAATGTGCTCTCAGGACCCTCCAACCCCCCCCCCCAGAACCAGCCCAGGCCCAGCATGTGAGTAAAACTTCCGTGGCACTCTCTGGACCCCTCCAGATCCAGCCCAAGCCCAGGCCCAGCGCGTATGTAGGAGAGCTTCCGCACTCCCCTGCACCCACTGGACCCCTCCAGACCCAGCCCAGGCCCACTTCTGAATGAGTCCTTCTGTCCTGCTCTTTGGACCCCTCCAGACCCAGTCCAGGGCTGCATACAGGCCTGGTGTGAAACGCTGCAGCTCAAGTCCCTGTCGAGAGGCTATACCTGCTTAAATAGGTAGCTTTCTGTATTTTTAAGTGATTTTCTATTTTTTTCTAAAGTCTGTTGTTGTTTTTACCTTTTTTTGATTCTATATTTTGGACTAATTGATTTTTTTATATATCTACATCTATTTGTTGACTTACTACAGGTGATTCTTTTCTTACTGTAAGTATATTTTTTAAAAGTGGCAAATGCTGCTGCCCAGTGTCATCCAACAGTAAGGTGGCTCATAAAAACACAGTGCTGTGTCCTGATCCACCTTGGTCATCAAATCTGTCATTGTTTCACTTTCAGATCTTCTCCAAAGTCAAAATAAGCATGAAAGGGAAGTGATTTGAATCCATCTGGGACACTGAGGCAGCCAGTACACCACAGCTGAAGGCCCTCAGGAAAGAGGACTCCAGAGCTGCTGCAGGAAGTGGCAAGGGTGATAGGATAAGTTTGCTCAAAGTGAAGGGGACCATTTTGAGGGAATTTGTACAAATGTATCTTTCACTGTAATTTTCAAAATTTAAGCATGCACTGTATTTTTATCATGCCTCATATGTATATTTAATCATATAAATATTCATGTCATTACTGCACTAGCTTCCATCCCATAAGTCAGCATTCAACACATCTGTTTTACTGGAAAGGTCAAATTAGGAAATACTTTAGGGCTCATGTGCCTTTTGCTTTTCTTTTGCATCTATTCACCTCAGTCACTATGTAATAAAAGCCACAATTTTCAAAACATAGATGAAAGATTTTATTCCAATAAAAATTAGCTACTAAGCATCCACATTTGTACATTTTTTTAAAAGACGTTAAAATTTTCAGATAAGCCAAAACACAAAATTGAAGACAAGTATTTTGAAAAGAACACACCGAGGACAAAGATATCAGAAATGTTTATGAAAAACAGATGGAAAAATGCTATAGCAGACAGTAAGAGTAAAAACCATGACAAAACAAGCAATGTGTCAGTATTGACCCAAATCCGATGATTGTTATCTAATGTAATCTAACACTCTCTACCAAAGATAATAATATATACTTTCCTTCTACCATATTTTTAGCATTTCTGACCTTAGCCTACTGTTTCAGTTCTGCACTCATAGTGTAATAGATTATTTCTCTTGCTGCTACTCTTGTTAATCTCTAGCATTTCTACACTCTGGAAGAATGTGTTTGTGTGAACTACAATATTAGCAATTTATTGAGATTGTCTTGATAATCTCAGGTATATTTAACTTTTAGCTCCAGTATTTATCAAAAGATTTATTCCCTATCGTTTGTGTTTGAAGTTCACCATATGGTTATATGACTAAATTTATTTATTTATTTATTTATTCATTTATTTAATGTATTTGGTACAGGGTCTCACTGCAGCTTGGCTTTGTAGTGATCATCCTGTCTCAGCCTCCCCAGAGCTGGGAATACAGGCATGCACCACCATGCCCAGTTTCAGCAGATAGCTCAGCGTGCCCTGGGGTGAGGCCGGTGTGGCATGTGGTGCCGGAAATTGAACCCCAACTCCTGTACTTGCCTAAGCAGGTCCTTAGTCTTCTGAGCTATCTCTCTGGCCCATGACTAAATTTATTCATTTCTTTTGTCTTCGATTGTTTTTAACAAATGTTTTTTTTCCACTTGATTTGCCTCAAAATGGTACTGGTTTGTTAAGCTCTCTTACTGATGCTGTTTTATGTTTCTTTTTGCCTGCTGGAGTTTTTGCTTTTACAAAAGTTACTGTGCTATTACATGCATAGTCTTAATAACTTAGTGAACCATTGTGCATAGTTGTATGTAGCATTATGAAGTGTCCTCTTTACTTTTGTTAAAGGCCTTAGATCTACCAATCTGAACAACAGATTTGACCATGAAAATATGTAGCACATCAACCATTGTTAGATTTCTATTCTTGTTTTGAAATTCTGTACCATTTGTACTGTAGTTTTTACTCTGTTTCTATCTTTGTTTCATGATCTTTGCTTCCTTCACTCCTATGGCATTTTCCCCCTGTTTTTCACATATTCTTTGGATATTTTTGTTGCAGATGTGTTCTTTTTAAAACATTTGGTTAGATTTTTTTGTATCTTATTTTATTTTATTTTTTGCCATAATTTTATGGATAAACAAATAGCAATGAGACAGTTTCAAACCAACTCAGTAGGACAGCTTCAATAATTAACACACTGCATACATTCTTCTTAGTGGTTAATTGCTGTACAAGATGCGGACTTGAGATCCTCTTTACAAACACCATTAAAACAAATCATT
>NW_004524780.1:4139068-4143595 GCF_000260255.1 Octodon degus
GACTGGCAATGTCAGAAGTTGTTGGCTTGAGCCTTTTGCAGCTCAGCATATTAATATGACTTTACTCTTTATACTTCATTTTTACACTTTTCTGCAGGATGGTTAAGACCAAGATAAAGCAAGACCTATATAACAAGAAATATAATGTTTGTATCTGATAAGATAAGTCAAATGCTCAGGATTAATCCTGAAACCCTGTACTGCAGTTTGTAGATCCTTTGTCAGTGTCAGCCATGTGGATGAGTCACAGTCATTGCTTGACCAACTTGCTCTCTGTGAAAGTCACATGGAGAGAAAACATTCTCTCATGCTTTCACAGAGAGCAAATATCTTCATATTCTTATTGAACAATTTTAATACAATTTTGCCAAGTAATGTATTGCCTTACTTGGGATAGGGATTTTTGAGATAACTTAAATTGCAAAGAATTTGTTTATAAAATTTAGGCTCAAGCTGTTAAAGTAGAAGATAGATATAGATATAGATATAGATATAGATATAGATATAGATATAGATATAGATGATAGAGATAGATAGATAGACAGACAGACAGACAGACAGACAGACACAGACAGAGAGACAGAGACAGAGAGAGACAATAACAGAGACAGTGACAGAGACAGAGAGAGACAGAGGAGCATCTGCCAAAAATGTGTATAAATCAGGAAAAGAAAACCTTGTACAAATATTTTAATACTAAATCTATTGAGACATCATGAGATTAATGCAAGTTGCTTTTGTGCTCTGCAGTTGCAAAAGGTGCTCACTGTGGCTGTCTTTAGCTTCCAGATATGTATCAGTACAGTGAACTGCTGAAGCATATATACTGTTTTGGCAGTCTCTATGCATAACTTAATTATTAACCCTCCAAACATTTTAAAGTATGCAATTTAAAACTATAGTGGATATATATGTATATATTTCTATGTTGTCATTTTGGATGACAAGTTTGATTTCTGTTACTAAAACACCACTCATAAAATAAAAAACAAAGTATGCAATTTTTTAAAAATCAACTATCAACATGAATGCAAATTTGAAACCTTACAAACAGCCCAAAGGTATTAAATTAACAGGGTTCTAATGAAATGTTTATCATCCATGAATTTATTTCCAAAATATAGACTGCCATCTACATTCCCATCTGTATCCAGCTACATTCCCAGCAGTGAGAAGATGTGGAAGAGAAAGACAGGATACGGTCCCTAATTTCCACACTTCACCCAACTTGTGGGGAACATATGTCCTGAGAGATATTCCTTGTATAACAGAGAATCGGGCATTTAGTTTTCCCCTGAAAGAAGATCTAATGTCTAATTTAAATCAACAATCTAAAACATTATCCCTTGGATAACATACCTTAATTTGAATAAAAGAAATACAATACAGACAAACTGCTTTAGAATTGAGTTGGCCTGTTCATTTCATTATTCACAGACCCATTCCCCCTTCAGCTCAGCCCAGTGGGGTTTCCTTATTGCCTGTGCATTGTGTCCACAGATACAAAAGAAAGGAGAAAAGAACCAAGAAGTCCAAAGTTGTAACAGTGCCACCTGGGTGTGCCAACTTTCCAGGTCACATATGACTTTCAAAGTGCAGGGAAGTGTCAGGCAGATGCAGTCTTCTTGCAGTCACAGGAGAGCTCTGGGCACAGGTGGACCCCAGGCATTGATAGTGGGAAGGCCATTCCTCACAGTGGGAAAGTGTGACAGCAGATGTTCTTTTCCCTGAGGCCACAAGACTGGGACCCAAAGGGAATCACTCTTAATAAGCAAAGGAAGGGCAGCCAGAGGACAGAAGGAACTTGCAGAGTTCCTGCCAGAGCTAAGCCTGGGTCCTGGAGAGATGGTACCTGCATCACTGGAGATGCCCATGCTGGGGTCTGCTGAAGCCAACCACACAGTCAGGGGCCTAACAGGTGTTCCTGAACCCCAGCTCTTCTGCACACTAGCTCCTGCTCTGGGTGGGAG
The DNA here is from genome assembly GCF_000260255.1 of Octodon degus. NCBI lineage: Eukaryota > Metazoa > Chordata > Mammalia > Rodentia > Octodontidae > Octodon > Octodon degus. The sequence goes on from NW_004524780.1 coordinate 4,141,039, forward strand.
TGCTGATGGGAATCCTGCATTTATAGTTTGCACTTTCATAGGAGGACTTTGGGAGTTGACAGAGGACAAGACTGAGGAGCCACAGTGCCATTCCCAGGATTGATGGGAATGTGACTGAATGTGCCAGGATCATGGTCACAGGTGATGCCTTGTGAGTCCTAGAACAGTCATGCAGGATGAATGAGACTGATCTGAAAAGGATGATTCCACACAATGAGCTTCATGTCACTGCAACAGAAATCTCTGACTGCACACTCAGAAGCACAGAAGAATGGAAAAATTCATTCCCTTCCTAATATCTGGGCAGCTGTGTAGGGTGGATCCCCCTCCTCACCTTGGTTCCCTAGTGATCCAAAAGGATGGTTCTGCTAGTGAAGGTGTGGTTCTGTCTCCAAGAAGATATCCTTTCTCTGCCTCATGACAGAGAACAAAGTATCCCAAATAGGAGGTAAAGTAAACATCATGGAGCAGATCAAATGTTTAGTTTCTCAACTAAAAATGGACTCAGCTTGGGCATGATGGGCAGAGGGCCCTAGCAGAAATAGTGGTGCATCAGAAGTGACGAGTTGGTCGGGTTGGAGGAAGTGCTACAGACCTTCTGGAAGAGGTTCCTTGAGGAAGAAGGATGGAGGCTGATCATGAGAACAACACAGCCCTTTCCTTACTCTCTGAGAGAAAGTGAGGAACAGGGCTCTGCCAAAACCCAGGCACAGTGATTAAACAGCAGCAGACAGCACAGCCCTGTAAATGCTAAGTCAAGGCTGGAGCGTTGTTTTTGCTCTACACAGCACAGCTACCATGCCAGGACAGTGATGGCCAAGGTTGGTTCTTCTCTGGGCCTCAGGGGCTCACATCTTGAGACCTTCTATGTGAACACATCTCAGTGACTAAAAAGATATGAGTGCCTACCAAGGTGTTGGACCACACAGTTGTACCCCACAGGTGTTCATTTCATCAATGCTCCAAGCTCTTCCTGTGAGTTAACCATGCAACCCCTTGGAGCCATCTGCTACAAATATGCCTGTGACCATTCTGGAGTCTCCCAGTGAGGGCCTAAGAGCAAAGCACAGTGAAGAATTAAGATGAGAGAAGGCTGAACTTTCACACCAGAGTCTTACTTAATGTGGTAGGCCATGTACGATGCTGTATGAATCTATGTGCCCATGGATTACTTTTAGGCAGGGTCCAACTAAAGAATTGGGTGTTGCTAGGATGAGCATTTCTCCAAGAAATGGCATATGGTAAAGTAGTTTCTTTAATTCTTATCAACATTTTTATTTATTTAAATGAGATTTTATTTTTAACTAACACACAATTGCACACAAATTGTATATCATCATGGAGTACCCTGGAATATATCAAGACATGTATATGCTGTGTGGTAGTTAGGTGTTTAAATTTGGTTAATGGTACATTGTTTTAATTTTTAAAATATTTTTATTATTCTATGTTTAATGATCATATTAATTGTGAGGAGGTGATACATAGACATCACATGTTTTGATTCCTTTTCATCCCCTAATCACCCCATTGACAAAAGCTCTATTTCTATTTTTTCCATGAATAACTTTTCTCATCTTCATCCTCATCTCTCCCTCTACTTTTTCTTTTTCTTTTTTAATGTATTTAATACAGGGTCTACAGGGTCTCACTACACAGATTGGACTCATAGTGATCCTCCTGTTTTCAGCTTCCCAAGCGCTGGAATTACAGGCACGCGCCACAACGCCCAGTCTCAATCACTGTCTTAGCACCCCCAAGGGCAGGGCAGGCACGGCATGCCCGGGCTCAAACCCCGGTCCCTGCACCTGCCTAAGCAGGCACTTTAGTTTGATGAGCTATCTGGCTGGCCCTTTTGCATCTCTTCTTTCCTTGCTCTGTGAAAAAAAAAAATCTCTTTCCTTCCTATTTTCTATCTTTTATTTTCTCTTTATTTATAATTTGAGTTTCTCATATAAGAGAAACCACGCAACACAAGCTGCTGTCTGCTTTATTTCTTTTAACATCATGTACTCAAGACACCTCCCTTTGCCTAGGAACTCCTCAAGAGTATGTTTCCTTACGGCAGAGTAGCACTTGCCCGTGACATCCATCGGTACACTTTTTCCTAGCTTTTTGAAATATTCTTTTCATTGTCATTATCTCTGGTCACCCTGCTTTGTCAGAGCACACCAGAGTTTCCTGGGCGCTTTTCACCATAGGTCAGCAGCTGCCAATCAACTTCTCCCCCTCCCCAGTGGTATAGTATGATCTTGTAAGCAGATACCCCAGGAGATTTTCTAATTGTTCAGCAATTATTTAAGAAAGATGAAAAACCAACAGTACATTTGTTTGCTGTGTAAAAGATGAAAAGTAATTTATGAGGTTGTCCTCACAATTCAAGAATATTAAAAAGCTACTGCGGGGCACATAGGGAGTATAGATAAACCTTTAAAGAATATTGAAGACAGTGTGGTACTAATCTCAAAAAAGACACCAATAATAATGCTGAATACATTTTCTAAAATCTTTTTCAAAATATTACCTTCAAGTCCCAGCCCAGGCGCAGCGTGGGCCG
>NW_004524780.1:4143695-4150015 GCF_000260255.1 Octodon degus
TTTTCTTTTCCTTTCCTTTCTTTTCTTTTCTTCTTTCCCTCATCCCAATCATTTCTTCCCTCTGAACAGTTTCTTTCCCTTTCATGGTACCCACTGTATCTTTTCGATTAAACTCTTCCAGATTCTTACATTAGAGAAACAATACAATGTTTACACATATGAGTCTGATTTATTTCACTTATGTGTATGATCTCTAGTCATACCCATTTTTCCCTTAAAATCCTCAAGTTCATCTTTTTATAGTTGAGCAATAGTCCATTGAATAGGAATATCACGTCTTTTCCTGCTGATGGGCATTTGGGTTGTTTCCAAGATTTAGCAACTGCAAATTGTGCTGCTATAAACACGATTATACATATATCACCATAGTATGATGCTTTCAGTTCTTCTGGAAAAATACCCAAGAGGTTCAGAATAGCTGAGTTAAGTAAGACCTCTAATCCTATTGTTTTGAGGAATCTCCACAGTGATTTCCACAAAGGTTGACCAGTCTACACTCCCATCTTGTTCGAGCAATCTAAAAATATTCTATTATCTTTTTAAAACTGTACCAATGTGGATGCTTAGCAAGTGCTTAATTTCATTTTTCTCTCACAATTTGTTTCCTCCTAGTAGTGTTTAAGTAAAAATGAACTCCTTTGCCTAGAATGACTAACCTTTTTCCTACCATGACCAATTTCTTTAAAAAGAATAAAAAATAGTGATGACAAAGAAGAAGAAGAAGAAGAAGAAGAAGAAGAAGAAGAAGAAGAAGAAGAAGAAGAAGAAGAAGAAGAAGAAGAGGAGGAGGAGGAAGAAGAGAAAGAAAAGAAAAGAAAAGAAAAGAAAAGAAAAGAAAAGAAAGAAAAAGAAATGATACAGAATTTCACTAAGCAAAATGATAGGAATTCAACAATAGTTTTTATATCACATATTGTTACCTTCAAATTAGTTGTTCAGAAGACCAAATATAAGCAAGCAAAATTGGTCAGAAAAATTAAAAAGAAGAAAATAAATTTAAGCATTAAATGTTTTTCAATAGATCAGTAAAAATCATCAGGACAATTATCAAAGCTATCATATGTATACACCAGTTTTGGAAACTGGTATATATAGCCAGCCAGATAGCTCAGTGGATTAAAGCACCTGCTTAGGCAGTCACAGGGACCAAGGTTAGATTCCCCCGGGGTGCTGTGCAGACCCTGCCCTGGGGCCCGCTGAGAGGGTGATTGAAAATGAGTGTGGTATCACATGCCTGTAATCCCAGCACTTGGGAGGCTGAAAACAGGAGGATCACTACAAGTCCTATCTATGTAGTGAGACCCTGTAGACCCTGTACAAAATACATTTAAAAAACAAGAAATGTTTCTCCTAATGACTTCTCACCACATTCTCTTTTTTCTGTAGCACCTGAACTGAAGAATAACTTTTCCTTCAATTAATTCTTACATGGTAATCAGTGCTGTGTATCTATTTTTTTATTTTTGGCTGTGCAATTTCTTTTTTTTTTCAATTTATATATTTGATACAATGTCTTGCTACAGTTTGGACTCATAGTGATCCTCCTGTTCAGTTTCCCCAGGGCTAGGATCCAATTTCTTGGCTGTGCAATTTCACTGTGTGTAGTCTTTATACCTTAGGTAGTTGTACCTACATATGTTTTCTAGCCTTAGAGTTACTATTTTTTCTTGGTTTTACAGTTTGTTTTTGATACTTATCCTTAAAGCCTAACTTAACTGCTATAACATTCTAGGTTTATATTTTCTTCCCCTCATTTATTTATACATCCTTATCTATGGAGATATCTATGTCTGAGAATACACATAAATTGTTCAGGCTCCAAAGGATGCCATATCTTCCTGAACATATCCAACATCCATAATACATAACAGTGTGCATTGTGCCTGGGCTATTTGCAAGAAGAGGAGCATAATTTTTGTTAACACCCTAGGGTCACCAAGTGATGATCAATGATACAGGCAAGGTGGACAGAATAGGACTGACAGAAAGGAAGAGCTTTCTACATAAAGGTGCACCACAAGAAGCATGATACCTAAATAAAGTCATACCAGTGAGGACATCAAACACAATGACATAATCTGGGGACCCATCAGGCAAACTAGAATGAAAAGTCATAGCTTTTCTCTTCTTTCTTCCAATTTATCTTAAACAATTTGAATAATTTCCTAAATCATAGTTCACTTTATTATACTATTTTGAATAGCATTCAGGTCTCCACATTTGTATGAAGATTAAATAAAAGCAAGTAAATGTTAAATAATCTGTACTTTTCTGAACCAAATCTATGTCCACCCTCCCCAACACTACATGCTCTAAAATATATACACGAACCATGAGAAGCTGTATAAACACATGTATGAACACTCTTAATGTTACTATGGTTCTTAGGCCACACACTCTACATATCTGAAGTCCCCCATTGTCTGGAACCACAATTTTGCACTGTTTTTTTATGTTTGTTTTTGTTTTTGTTTTGTTTTGTTTTGTTTTACAAAATAGGACTTTGTTTTGGGTAATGGGAGGACCACAGGAAAGGAGAGGCATACATCTTTCAAGGGCCTGGCCAGGAAAACAAAGGCTATATAGGGCCAGGATGGAGGCGGGGTTTGGGGGGGTAGTCTGCATGACTTGGCAGATAGTGATTGGTCAGGAGGTGGGAACAAGGAAACAGGATATTGTTTTTTGTTTTTATTTTTAGAACTTATTAGTCGTATTTCTATTCTAATCATATTGTCTTCTAACAGGCTGAAATTTGGGGTTTTTAAAAATTTTATTCATTTTAATGTAAAAAAAGATAAAATAGCAATGAAACAGTTTCAAAACAAGTTAGTAGGACAGTTACAATAATTAATACATTATATATTGTCTTCATAGTAGTTATTCAGAAGACAAGATACAGACACGAGATCTTGTCTAAACAATATTATTACAAACTTTTATTCTCAGTGGACTAAGAGAAAGTAGCTATATATCTATCCTAACTCTCTTGTGTATACATGTATTTTTTTTTCTTTTTTTCATAACAAAACCATCCTTGACAGTTTTGTGAAGTTAGTAAGGAATGACACTAGGTTGCCTAGCAACTGATATCTAACCTTAACCAGACAGGATGTTCCTCTCAGGAGTGAGGTAGCTTGGGAAACAAGATACTGTGCAAAGGAAGCAGGAAGTTTTAATTTGGCCAGGGAGGAGGAAGGCGGAGCATGGTACATGGCCTCCAGTGGCCTGGGCCATATTGGCTCACCACCATGATGACTTAGGAGAATTATTCTAAGGCAGAGAAAACCCATGATTCCCAGCTTTTGGTTATAGGGAACAATGACTCTCTTAAACTGCTTCCTCCTGAGTAGGGGCACAGTCATGGCATGACGACTCATCTCTACGCAAAAGCAACACCTGGAGAAAATGCTCTGAGTGTAGCTACAGTTTCCAAGAGCTCTGAGCTTCTCATCAAATAACTTCAGCAACAGGCAGAATTCTCAGCTGGATACCATCGCGGAAGAAGAATGCCAGCATGATCTGAGAATCGCCTCAGATTTCATGTGCTGAGTGAAGCTATGCTGAAGACACTATGACCAACAGCGCCTCTCTTGGGGCTTAGAAAACATTGCTGTCTCTCGGTCCACAGGAACCACGAATGCTGTGCAGTGGGCAGTGAAAGCTAAAATCATGAATGCAAGCTGCAGTCGGCTGTTACCAGTGGTAATTGCTACAGCTTTCATCTGCCGTCAAGCAGAGCGGTTAGGATTGGTTAGGATTAGGACCCAAAGGCAGGCTATCAGCTCTCTCATTTCCTGACTCAGACAACTGAGGGGGAAAAAAGGTGCCAGTCTGTGCTGATAGGTGTCTGATCAAAGCCACCGAGAACTGTCAGAAGCCAGCCAGCCTCAGTAGCCTGACTACCTTCTTAATGCATCTTTGGCTTTGATCTGCTGCCAGCCTTACTGCGGCCCTATTTATGTTTAAAAAAATAATAATTGGTGTTGTAAGGGAACTGAAGAACATGCCATTTTCTATTTTGATGTTACTTTTGCAGTCTGATAAGGCCAGGAAATGATAGTTCCATTGTGTGTGTGTGTGTGTGTGTGTGTGTGTGTGTGTGTGTGTGTGTCTTGATCAAATAACCTTTAAACTTTCACCAAATAAATTTGGAAATGAGCAGGAATCAGGATGCTGGTAGCAATAAATTATCCTCTTTGGGAGGTAATACAAAAAGATTAAGTAAAATTGCAATGGTGCTGGCATATGCATTTTGTTTTTCAACAAAATCTGCAGGCTATACATGTACTCCTGATGCAGAATGGCCTCTGATTTTAAATATTTTAAATCAATCATCACACCTGCCCCATGGTAGTCCACATTATCTCCAAGACCTGACATCATTTGCACATGCACAGCAGAAGGGTTGTAGAGCCAGGACTTTACATTGCTTCATGAATTCATCATAAAGACTTGTTGGTTTTCCAGTAAAAGGATCTCACTTCTACTCATTTGTTTCAATATACTGTCATAATATCAAAGTGATTGCTATTAACATGCCAGGTGGAAACTGTCTTCCTTTCAATCTATTTACTTCTCCCAGAAAGCCAAAGGAAATACATTACTAAAGAAGGCTGGGACAGGTTGACAGCCAGGCAGATGATAGTATTTGGAGGGAAAGATTCTCTAAATCTTTGATGGCTCAAATGAGACAATCCAAGACACACAGAAGGACTCCAGTTTTGGCTAAAAACTGCATAATAGAGGGAAGTAAAATGGGACAAGGGGAAAACACACGTTCATTTCCAAGATTTGGGTTTGGGACATGAACAAGGAAGAGCTAGGATTCCCTCCTGAAACAATAATCTCTTCAAGCTTTCCTCCCTTCCCACCTGTTGGAGTCATCCACCAGTGTAGAGGATTGTGAATATAATTCCACTAATATTTGCCAAGAATACTATGACACCAAAAGTAACATACTTCAAAACGGGAAAGTAAGCATTAAGATCCATTGGTAAGAAGATGTATGCATACGTAAGCTAATTAAAATAGCTATACAGTGAGTTTCCCTTAGTCAATTAAAAGAAAAGTTTTGTACTAAAAAATGTATAGACTGGACATCATGCCTATATCTTCTACTCTGAATAACTATAAGCAATATATCAACTACTATAACTGTCCTACTATCCTGTTTTGAAACTCAGTTTCATTGTTATGTTTATCTTTTTTCTATAAAATTATAAACAAGAAAACGTCATGGGCTTGAAGTCACAGCTGCAGAGGTCACTGTGTCACCTAAGTGGATACACACATACATACATACACAAATAAGTCATTCTGGGAATTTTTCTAATATTTTACTCTTTCTTCCTGGAAGTCTGTGGTAATCATACATCTTTCCTCACCAAGAACTGTATACTATGTCTTACAGCCAGGTAATTGTCCAAGCCTATAGCAAGTCTTCAAAGAAAAAATGTAATGTGAAATATTCAATGAAAAGAGGAATGTTTGAAAGAAAATTATCAGGCTAAGTATGCTTTTCTGGAATTTCTTCTTCCAGTCCATACATCTCCTCTGTCCATGCAATGAGTTCTTGCCTCTGCATATTCAAACAGCCCTACCATACTTTTTCCCTTTATTGTTTCACTGCCTAATGAATCCAGCGTGAGGGTTGGTACATACACATATCACATCTTAATCCTTTCTAGCTCCACTTCTTCTCTCTCTGTACCTCTACTCTCCATTCCCAGGGCCCCTTTCTTTCTGCAATCAGGACTTGTAAATTCAAAAGAGCCATACATGTTGCTTGATTTTCCTATCATCATTCATCTTCTAGTCCATGTCTACTTCCTCACCTGCCAACCTCTCTCTCTGCCAGGCTCAGGCCAGGTCAACTCTTCCATAGGCTTCACAGAAATGGAAGACATCTGCTTCTTGTCATGATTCCCTGACTGTTCTTTCTGAAAATATATAAACAGGAGATCCTGTCGCAAAACAAAAAAGGAAGAAAACAAATAACACTAACAAAAGTAATTCTGGAAAATTTCAATCTTCATTTCTTCCCTTCTTCCCTCCATCCCTCATTTTTTATTTTAGCAGGAACTCAGTGGATTAAGAAACAAAAACCAAAAATATGCTGCATACAAGAAACACATTTAACTCAAATAGAAATTCACAGACTAAACACCAAAGGATAGAAAATAATACTCCATGCCACATGAAATCAGAAAAAAAGCAGGGGTAATTGTCCTGGTTGTTGACAATATCAACTTCAACCCAAATATAATTCAAAGAGATAAAGAAGGTCACTACATACTTGTTAAGAGAAAACTGCAAGAGGA
>NW_004524780.1:4150625-4154305 GCF_000260255.1 Octodon degus
ATCCCTTCAGGATTTAGCCTGAAACCCTGTACCAAAGTTTGCAGATCTTTTGTCAATGTCAGCCATATAGATGAGTCACATCCATTGCTTGACCAGTTTGCTCTCTGTGAAAGCCTGAGAGAATGTTTTATCTCCATGTGACTCTCCTTGGGCACACTCTACATCATAGATCATTTTCCTGTTTGGCCCATAATCTCCTTGATCAGAAAATTTGGGACACAACTGAGTTACAGGATGTTACAGTACAGGTTCTCCTATGTCCTGAGTCCTCATTAACCTTGAAAGGCTAGGACCAAAATTTTAGCTGCTCTTGCAGCCCTTCTTTTTCTCTAATTTTTGGTCTACAAACTTGTTATTAACTCTCCAGAAGAGAAGTTTATTATTACTACCCTACAACTTAGGGAGTTGTAGGGTAATAATAATAAGACACTATCTGTTTTAATATCAAACATCTTAGACATAACATGGAACAGGTATTTTCCATCAAATATTGGTATATTAACCTTTAAGTCCATACAGAATATGAAGAAAAAATTAAATATTTTTTTAAAATAGGAATAAACAGTTACATATTTTACACAGAAATTTAGAAATCTAACCATATACAGTATTGTAGGACAGTCCTATCACATTTTTTGTCTCTTGTTTTCATTTATTACCTTTTTTATACAAATATTTACTTTAAAGACAGTATGGCAGCAATTGGTACGACATGACAAGTAGTACCTATTTAGAAGACTTGACTGACAGGCATCAAATGAGAAATAGTACAACAGTAATAGGGAATTTAATGTGCCACTGTCCCAAACAAATAGAGCCACTAAGCAGAAAATGAGGCAAGAAATAACAGAACTAAACCAAAATTATGAAAAAATTTACTTGGCAGACCTTTACAGAGTGTTTCACCCAACAACAACAGAATACACATTCTCCTGAGCTGCAAAAGGGATATTTTCTAAAATAGACCATACACTAGCACACAGAGCATTGTTAAGTAAATGTAAAGGAATTTAGATTATTCCATGCATACTCTCTGACCACCATATACTGAAACTGGAACTTTTTAACAAAAGAAATTACAAAAACATCATAAACACTTAAAAATTAAATAATGACCTCCTAAATGACTGGGTCACAGATTAAATTAAAGAAGAAATAAAATAATATTTACAATGAAATGAAAATGAAGATATAACCATCAAAACCTGTGGAATGCAATGAAAGCTGTCTTAGGGGAAAACTTATAGCAGTAAATTTGTGCATTAGGAAGAGAACAAACCAAAATGGATAATCTGATGGTTCACCTCAAACTCCTAGAAAAAGAAGAGCAAGAAATTATAAACAGTAAAGCAGAGATTAATGCATTGAAGATGAAGAAATCAATACAAAGCATAGAGGAATTAAAGAGTTTGTTCTTTGAATAAATAAAATTGATAATCCCCTATCCAACCGAATGAAGATAAAAGGAAAGAAAAGGCCCAAGTCTATGCAATAAACAATGAAAAGAGAAAAATCATTAGGGACCTTAGGGAAATTCAGAAGATCACCAATTCCTACTTCAAAAAACTTAACTCTCACAGAATGAAAAATAGAGAAAATGGACAGTTTCCTAATTATACAAAATGCCAAAGCTGAGTTAAGAAGATATACCAACCTTGAGCAACCCAATAACAAGAAATGAAATTAAAGACATAATAATAATTTTTTTAAAAACTACCAGGAAAGAAAATCCAGCTGTCAGTGGTTTCAGAGCAGAATTCTACAAGAAATTTAGAGAAAGTTTCATCCCAATTTTTCTCAAACTCTTCAATGAAATCAAAGAAGCAATTCTCCAAAACTCATTGCTGGAGGCAAGCATTACTCTTATTCCAAAATCAGAGAAATATCCAATCAAAAAAGGGAGCTACAGACCAATATCTCTAATGAATGTAAGTGCAAAAATCCTCAAGAAAATACTGGCAAACAGAATTCAGCAAATCATCAAGAAGATTATACACCATGACCAAGTAGGATTCATTTGATGAATACAGTGATACTTCAACATACAGGAATCCATCAATGTGATATACTACATTAATAAAACCAAGAGCAAAAACCACATGACCATCTCAATAGATGCAGCAAAAGCTCTTGACCAAGTCCAACATTCATTCATGATAAAAATCCTACAGAGAATCAGAATGGATGGTCTAAAAAGCCATCGAAGAGAAATCAACAGCCAACATTATTCTAAATGGACAAATCCAAAGGTCTCCACTTTAAAGTCAGCAACAAGACAAGGATGTCCACTGTCTCCACTCCTATTCAATACAGTCCTGGAAACATTAGCCAGAGCAATTAGACAAGAGAGAAATAAAAGGAATAAGGATTTAAAAATAAGAAGTGAAATTATTGTTACATTTGAAAATGACATGATACTCTACATAGAGGACCCCTAAAACTCAGCCAAGACTCTTATAGATTTTATCACCAAATTCAGCAACACAACAGAATACAGAGTCAACAACCAAGAATTGGTAGCATTTTTTTTACACAAGCAACGAATGCACTGACAGAGAACTTAAGAAAATCGTACCTTCCACAACATCCAAAAAATGAAATACTTAGTAATCAAGCTCACAAGGGACATAAAAGATTTATATAGTGGAAAATTATGGTACTCTGAAAAAAGAGACTGAAGAGGATTTGAGAAAATGGAAGTATATTATATGCCCCTTCATAGGAAGAAACAACATTGTGAAAATGGCCATCCTCTAAAAATTGTTGTACAGATCAATGCAATTCTGATTAAAATACTATTAGTATACCTCAGAGCTAGACAAAACTTTCCTCAAATTCATTTGGAAACAGAAGAGACCCAGAATATCAGAAGGACTCCTGGTAAGCAAAGGAAAAGCAGGAGGTACCACAATCCCTGACCTGAAACTGTACTATAAAGTTATTGTGATAAAATCAGCATGGTACTGGCATAGAGACAGGCATGAGGATCAAAGGAACATATTAGAAGATGAGAACACAACTGCAAACATACTCAAGCCACTTTATCTTTCATAAAGATCTCATCATAAGGGTGTCAAACATGCTCTCTAGAAAAAAAAAGATAGCCTCTTTAATAAATGGTGCCAGAAAAATCAGCTTTCTGAATCCCCCAAAGAGTAAAACCAGACCCATTCCTAACACCATGTACAACACTGCAGTCAAAATGGAACAAGGATTTAAATATTAAAATAAAAACCCTAAATCTTATAGAGAAAAATGTAGATAGGAATCTTAAAGACATAGAGGTAGATAGAGAGTTCATGAAAAAAAAAAAACTGCACTAGAAGTACTTCAAACACTCAATAACTGTGATCTCATCTTTTTTAAAACTGTATTTACAGAGTCTGCAAAGTCTCACTACAGAGATCAGACTCGTAGTGATCTTGTTTTCAGCCTCTCAAGCGCTGGGATTACTGGTGCACACCACCATGCCCAGTGTCAATTGCAGTTTCAGTGTGCCCCGGGGGCAGGGCCAGCACAGTATGTGACACCACAGATGGAACCCCAGTTCCTGTGCTCTACCTAAGCAGGTGCTTTTGTCCACTGAGCTATCTGGCTGGCCCATTATCTTTTTGAAAAATGTCTGCATCTGAAGGCAAATCTCCAACCAAGTAATAAGAAAACCCACAAACTAGGAAAAA
>NW_004524780.1:4154510-4160182 GCF_000260255.1 Octodon degus
AAATATACACTTCTCAGGGGAAGAAATACAAATGGCAGGGAAATATATGAAAAAATGTTCAACAGCATGGGTCATTCAAGAAATGCAAATTAAAATAGCACTGAGATTCCATCTCACCCCAAAAAGTCAGCCAATAACAAATGCCTGAGGAGCTGTAGAAAAAAGGAACCCTTCTCCACTGTTGGTGGGAATGCAGACTGGTAAAACAACTATGGAAATCAGTGGGGATATTCCTTCAAAAGCTGGGATTGGAGATCTCATTCAAGCCAGCTGTTTCCATCCAGGCTATTTTTCCAGAAGAACTTAAAACCTCGTACCACAGTGATATATGTGCAACCATGTTTATAGCAGTGCAATTTCCCATAGTCAAATCCTGGAAGCAACCCAGATGTCCAGCAACTGAAGAATAGATAATGAAGATGTGGTATGTTTATGCAATGGAGTATTACTCAGCTATAAAACAGGATAAATTTGTCTTTAGTTGGTAAATAGATGCAACTAGAGAACACACTCTTTAGTGAAATAAATCAGAACTACATGTGCAAGCATTGTATTGTCTCCTTAGTGTGATAACCTGAAAGAGAAAATGGAATTGAAAGGGTATAATCAATACTGGGGAAAGGGAATGAACTTATTGAAAAGGAAAGAGTTACTTTGTTGAGCAGGACAGGAGAGGGAAAGACATATGTCTATGCATGTAAGCACGATGGTTTGGACAACTGTACTGTGCATTTCTTCTTTCTATGGAAAGGAGCAGATAATACTTAATTTGTTTTCTCCTTTTTCCTATGGTTTGTTCTTTCTCTCTTCTTAATTTCTGGTATACTTCTTTCTTTATTCTTTCTTCCTTCTTCCAATTTTACAGGCATATATCTGGTAATATGAACAACTGGTTGAAAGACAACACTGTATTACAACAAATACTGTGAAATTCACATTACTTTGTTAAGTGAAATTCTCTATCACTTGTATTTTTTCCGTTTAAATAATATTTTGTACTCTTTTAAAATATGAATAAAAGTTCAAAAAATTAAAAAATAAAATTCTGTACTATTTGAATTGTTGTATATTGTTTTGTTTCTGTCTTTGATTTTGTAGTCTTTGCTTTTGTCTTAAAATGTATGGAAACAAAAAAAATCATTTTGTTGTTGCTATGCTTTCTTTTATTTCTTTTTGCAAGTGTTTTCCTGTCCCTTTTGAGGAATTTTAGAGAACTTGAGGATAGGACTGGGATGAGATGCTGTGGCATTAGAGGACATTCCAGGGATGCTGCATCCCATCTTGTGAAGCTGTTGTATCGGACACAGTGTGCTTGCCAATCATCCATAGTCTTTCCCAGTCCTCAAGAACAGTCACTTATGAACTGCACCATTCTGAACACACTTACTCTCTCCATTTTAAATATAATAAAAAATAAAAACAGATGCAGAATTGCTAAACAAGATGATCGGAAATCAATGCCGGTTGTTATATTGCACATTGTTATCTTCAAAGTAGTTGCTCAGGTTACCAGACGTAGGCATGTGAAGCTTATCAACCAATATAAGCACAAACTGTTCCTTCCAATGAGCTAATATAGCCCTCTTTTCTCCTTTCTGCCATCCAAGTTGTTCATTCCTTCTGAGCAATTTCTTTCTCTTTCATAATATCTATTGCACTTTTTGAGTTTTATTTACTCTTTCACTTTCTCACACTAGAGAGACCATTGATGTTTACACATGTGTCTGATTTATTGCACTTATGAGTATGGTTGCTAGTTGAATCCATTGACATATAAAAGGCTCGAGTTTATCTTTATAGCTGAGTAGTACTCCATTATATAAAAATACCACATCTTTCAACTATTCCTCAATTTATGGATGCTTTGGTTGTTTCCAAGATTTAGTTACGACAAATTGTGCTGCTATAAATATAGGTGCACATACACCAATGAGGCATGATGTTTTCAGTTCTTTGGGAAAAATATCCAGAAGGGAAATAGCTGAATCAAATTAAACCTCTAATTCTAGTTTTCTGAGGATTCAATAGAAAATATCTTTGCAGAAATAAAAGAAATCAACCCTCAAGACCCAGTTCAGGACAGGCATGTGAGTGAGAACTGCCACTGCACTCTCAGGACCCCTAGAGACCAAGACCAAGCCCAGGTAGGCCAATGTGTGGGAGAGATTCTGCACTCCACGGTGCCTGCTGGACCCCTCCAGACCCAGCCAAGGTCCACTTGAGTCTTCTATCCTGCTCTCTGGAGCCCTCCAGACCCAGCGCAGGACTGGCACACAGGCCTGGGCTGAAACTTTGCAGCTGAAGTCTCTGCAGAGAGGAGAGGGGCCAGAACCACCCAGCTAAGCAAGGAGAAAAACATCTTTTCAGAGGGGCAAAACAGGTTCATTTCCAAGGGTTGCAGCAGGAAGAAGCTGAGCACAGCAGCAAGACCCATGCCAGGCACAACTGGATGAACTCAAACTTTGTAGATCTGCTCATGAATTTCAGTAGGTACTACGATTTATAACTGCACCAAAGCTCTACATCAAATATCAGAGGACAGTGCTATACAAAATGACAAAGAGAAGGAGCAAAATGCAATCTCAGGCCCCAAGTCCACCCAGAAAAAGAGCAGAAGACACTAGCACAGAAGAAATTGGGAAACACACAGCTGAAATATTTGAATTAATAGATTCTGAAAAAAAGAAACAATGGCAGAAAGGTATAGAGGAACTCAGACCAAAAATAACCTTTGAGGAATAAAAAGTAAAGCCATATTAATATGCTGAGCTATAATAGGCTCAAGTCTACAACCTCTGACATTGCCATTCCTATGAATAACCCATTACTATTATGAACTACTGGACTATATTGGATTATTTTGCTGAAATTATACACCTACAATATTTAACTTGCAATGGAATACCCATCTCTGATGAAACTAAACAAAAAAAGGGATAAAAGGAAGGACCACTTTGTATCTGTATATACAAAGTAGTTAAGGTAGATACACAGCTACTTTCTCTTAATTCAATGAGAACAAAAAGTTGTATTAATAGTGTTTGGACAGGATATTATGTCTGCATCTTGTACTATGAATAACCACTAAAAAGACAAGAATAGGTAATGTATTAATTATTGAAACTGTCTCACTAAATGAGTTTTGAAACTGTCTCATTGCTATTTGTTTCTGAATAAAATTAATTAAAAAATAAAAATAAGTTATATTCAAGAAAAAAAAAGAAATAACCTCTGAAATAAAAAAGAAACATCTGAATTAATAGCCTCCTGAAGTAAAGAATCAAATGCAGAAACATATAGAGGAAATCAGATCAGAAATAATCTCTGAGGTAAAAAAAAGAAGGATAAATATAATGAAAGAATTAATAACTGCTTCTCAAGAAGACATTGACAAAAAACAGAGGAGATAGACAAACAATGGATTGCTTCAGTGAGCAGTGTAGGAAAGAAATAGATCACATGAAGCAGAGTCAAAGTGATACAGAATCTCAAACACAAGCTTTCAAAAGTGTTTGAGTAAAAGTGAAGATAGAGTTTCAGATCTTGAAGATGCCATCGCAGCTAGTGAAAAGTTTACAAAAGATTTATTAAAAGCAAATGGAATACAGAAAAAATAATTCATCACCTGGAGGACGATGCAAAGATGAACAACGTGAGATTAATAGACATCAATGAGAAAGAAGGAGTCAATACAAATGATATACAAAGAATATGGACAGAAGTAATAGCACAAAACTTCCCAAATATGAGAAAACAATCTGACATTCAGGCAACCAAAGCATACAGAACTCCAAAGAATATCAACTCAATTAAAAACATACCGAGACATATAATACTCAAAATTCCAGAAATAAAACACAAGAGCAATATACTGAAAGCCGCTAGAGAAAAGAAGCAGATCACATTCAAAGAAAAACCCATCAGAATTATGGTAGACTCCTCTTGACAAGCCACGAAATCAGGAAGAACATGGAACAGAGTACTTCAAGTCCTCTATGAAAACAAATTCCAGCCCAGACTACTATACCTTGAAAAACTCTATTTCAAGTCTGATGGAGAAGTCAAACATTTCCACGACAAAGAACAACTAAAGAATTTCAGTACAAGAAAGTCGACACTTTGTTGCAATGTTGCACGGAATACTAAAAGATGTCCTAGAGAGGGAGAAAAATGATCAGAACTCCATGAATGAGAACAGAAGGAACCCATTAATAGAGCAAAATATTAAACACAGGAGAAAAAGGAGTAAACAACAGCAGGTAAATAACATGACAATTATGAGTCAATATATCTCAATTATAAACATCAAAGTAAATAGACTCAATTCACCACTTAAAAGAAATAGACTGGCACAGTAGCTTAGGAAAGAAAAACCAACAATATGCTATGAACAAGAAACACAATTAACTCATAAAGAAATTCATAGGCTAAATGTCAAATGAAGGAAAACAATACCACACAACCCAACACCTCAGAAAAAAGCAGGGGTAGGAATCCAGTTCTCAGACAGTCTCAACTTCAAAGCAAGCTTGATCAAATGAAACAAAAAAGGCCACTACATACTGGGTAGGGGAAAAATAAAAGAGGAAAGCGTAACAGTCATAAATATGCACGCACCAAACAACTACCAATTTGGTTTGAAACTGTCTCATTGCTATTTGTTTCTCAAGAAAATTATGGAAAAGAAAATAAAATTTAAAAGCTAGGATGAAAAAATAAATAAATAAATAAATAAATAAGATACACAGCTATATAAGACAAACCTTAATGGACATGAAATATCCTATACCCAATACAACAACATTAACAGAAGACCTTAACACACCCTTATCCCTAATGATAGGTCGAGCAGACATAAATTTAGCAAACAAGTAACAGAACTTGGAACAAATGGACTTAGTGGACATATACAGTGTTTCACCTAGCCACATAAGAATACACATTATTTTCAACTGCACACAGGTCATTTTCTAAAATAGGCTACATATTAGTATATACCTCATGCCTAAGTATATGCAAGAAAACAGAAATTATGCCATGTATATTATCTGACCACAGTGCAATGAAATTGGAAATAAAAGAGACAAGAAAACAGAAAAACCCATAAATACATGGAACATAAACAACACCTTACTCAGCAACCAATGGGTCACAGATGAAATTAAAGAAGAAATTCAACAATATCTACAATTCAATGAAAATTCAAGCACAACTTACCACAATTTATGGGATGCGATGCAAGCAGTCCTCAGAAGGAAATTTATAACTGTAAGCTCACAATTAGGAAAACAGAACGGGAACAAATAAACACCCTAATGTTGCACCTTCAACATCCAGAAAAGGAAAAGCAAACCACAACCAAAGCCTATAGAAAGGAAGAAATCATAAAGATTAGAGCAGAAATTAATTCAAGTGAGCTGAAGAAAACAGTTCAAAGAATTAATGAATGAAAAAGCAGGTTCTTTGAAAGACAAAATAAAATATATAGGCCCCTAACTAACCTCTGCAAAAAGAGAAAAGAAAAAATTCAAATATAAGCATTAAGGACTGAAAAGGGTATAATAACCACAGACCCAGTGGAAATTCAAAAGATTTTCAATAGATACTTTGAGAATCTTTACTCTAAAAGAATAGAAAACACAGAAGAAATAGATTCCTAGAAAGGTGTACAT
>NW_004524780.1:4160532-4162014 GCF_000260255.1 Octodon degus
ATCAAGAAGATCATACACCATGACCAGGTAGGATTCATACCAGGGATGCAAGGATGGTTCAATATATGCAAATTTATAAATGGAATACACTATATCAATAGAGCAAAAATTAAAATCCACATGATCATCTCAATTGATAGAGAAAAGACTTTTGACACAGTTCAATACTAATTCATGTTCAAGGTCCTACACAAAAATGGAATAGATGACTTCTACTTCAATCTGATTAAAAAAAAGACTATCTATGACAACACAATGGCTAACATAATTCGAAATGAGGAAAAGCTGAAAATGTTTACTCTCAGATTTGGTACAAGACAAGGGTGTCCTCTATCACCGCTCCTATTCAATATAGTTCTTGAATCATTAGCTAGAATTATGAGAGAAGAGAGAGTAATAAAAGGAATAAGAATAGGTAAAGAAGAATTTAAACTATCATTCTTTGCAGATGACATGATACTTTGCAGAAAGACTAAAAAAACTCCACCAAGAAGCTACTGGGATTAATACAGAAATTCAGTAGGATAGCAGGACACAAAGTCACTACCCAAAAGTCAATAGCATTCCTCTACACAGATAACAAACACGCTGAGAGAGAAATTAGAGAAACAATACCTTTTATAATAGCACTGAGGAAAATTAATTACCTTGGATTTAGTCTAACGAAAGAAGTCAAAGATCTTTTCAAGGAAAATTACAGTACTCTGAAAAAAGAGATCATAGAGGATTTCAGAAAATGGAAAGATATTCCATGCTCCTGGAGAGGAAGAACAAACACTGTGAAGATGGCCATACTTCCAAAATTGCGGTACAGATTTAATGCAATCCCTATCAAACTACCACCAACATGCCTCTCTGACCTAGAAAAATTATTTCTAAGTTTTATTTGGAACCAGAAAAGACCTAGAATAGCCAAGGCAATCCTGGCCAACAAAGACAAGGCAGGAGATATTACAATTCCTGACTTGAAATTATACTACAAAGATACTGTAATAAAATCCCATGGTATTGGCATTAAATGGACCTCATGATCAATGGAATAGATTAAAAGATGCACAAGCCTCTACAAACACACTCAGCCACCTTATCTTCAACTAAGGGATCAAACTTGCTTACTGGAAGAAAGATAATCTGTTTAACAAATGGTGCTGGAAAAACTGGCTCTCTCCATACCAAAAACTAAAAATTTGAACCACATCTACCATCATGCACTAAGCTAAAGTCAAAATGGATTAAAGATCTAAACATTAGAACAGAAACACTCAATCTCCTGTCAGGGAAAGTAGGAGGAACTCTTGAAGATGTAGGGGTAGGCAAAGAGTTCATGAACAAAAATCAAATTGAACAGGCAATACTTGAAGGAATTAACAACTGAGACCTCCTCTTATTGAGAAGTTTTGCATGTCAAAATAAATTTCTAACAAAGTGAAAAGACAAACCACAAAACTGGAAAAAACTTAACTAATAAGCACTCAGACAAAG
>NW_004524780.1:4184764-4187028 GCF_000260255.1 Octodon degus
AGAAATGAGAGGAATAAGAATAGGTGAAGAAGCATTTAAATTATCATTATTTGCAGATAACATGATACTTTACTTGGAAAACCCAAAAAACTCCATCAAGAAGCTGCTAGAATTGATACACAAATTCAGTAGCATACAGGATACAAAGTCAATACCCAAAAGTCAATAGCATTCCTCTACACAGATAACAAACACACTGAGAGGGAATTTAGAGAAACAATAACTTTTACAATGGCACCACAGAAAATGAAATAGCTTGGAATTAATTTAACTAAAGATGTCAAAGATCTTTTCAAGGAAACCACAGTACTCTGAAGAACAGAAACACTAAATATTCCATAGGAGAAACTAGGTAGAAATCTTAAAGACATACGAGTACTGAGAGAGGTCAGGAACAAAAACCAAACTACACGGGAAATACTTCACAGAATCAAGATTTGGGTTCTCATCTTCCTGAAAAGTTTCTGCCCAGCAAAAAGAAAATAACCAACAGAGTAAAAAGAAAACTTACAAATTGAGAAAAAATCAGTATACATTCCCTCAGACAAAGGACTACTATCTAAAACCTATGGGCAGCACCAGATCCAAGATGGCAGCCAGCAGTAGGCTGATGAAGGAGCTTGAAGAGATACACAAATGTGGAATTAAAACTTTCATAACATCCAGGTTGATGAAGCTAACTTATTGACATGACAAGGGCTCATTGTTCCTGAAAACCATCCCTATGATCAAGGGGCCTTTAGAATTGAAATCAACTTTCTAGCAGAATATCCATTCATATCACTGAAGATCACATTTAAAACAAAGATCTATCACCCAAACATTGAAGAAAAAGTGCAAGTTTGCCTGCCAGTAATTAGTGCTGAGAACTGGAAGCCAGCAACCAAGTTCGACCAAGTAACCCAGTTTCATAGCACTGGTGTATGACCCCAACCTGAGCACCTGCGGCAGGCTCACCTAGCTGAAGAATATTCTTTGGGCTTTAAAAAATTTTGTAAGAAGGCTGAACAGTTTACAAAGAAATATGGGGAAAAGTGACCTATAGACTAAAATATACCACAAATAATTCCATCAAATGTAAGCAGAGACCCCGAGGAGTGTCTTAAAACATCTGGCAAAGCAGGATTCTGGAAAATTGACACTTGTCACCACTTGGCATTCACTTGTTGCAGTTACGAACTTTCTACAGTTTTCTTAATTAAAAGTGATCTACTAAAGAAAGGATTAAAAATTTCAGATATTCTAGTTCTGCTTTCTTTCTTTTAAAAATCACTGCTTCAATCCACTTCAAAAGCGTGGTACTTCTTTTCTTGTCCAAATTTACCCAAAACCTTCAAGTTACATCTAGCCCATAAGGTTAAAAAGAAAATGGTTATGGTTCCCCTTCCTTCTGTGCCCTTGCAACTCCTGCTCTCTCTGCATTCAATTCATCTTTCATATGTCACTTCCTATAACTCAGGGTCAATCTCTTCTGTGAAGAGAAGAAATGTCTCTGGTGGTTTTTCTTCTCCCATGTCACACTGCCCTGCATGGAAGGTGATTCAAATTCTGATGCCAGTCTATAACGTCTTTTTAAAAAATTACAAACCAATGAATTATCCACAGGTATACCTCGGAGATAACGCTTTGATAGGCCACCTTCCCGTCGTCCCTTTCATCCCAATCATAGATGCTATGAGTGTGGCAAAAATGAACACTATGCTTATGACTGTCATGGCTATAGCAGGAGAAGAAGTAGGTCACGGTCTAGATCACATTCTTGATCCAGAGGAAGGTGACATTCCCGCTCCCGCAGCAGGAGCAGAAGGCAGAGGTCAAGATTGGCATCGCCTCAATGATCAAGGTCTGTGTCTCTTCATGGATCAAGATCGGCCTCACTCAGAAGATCTAGTTCAATAAAAGGATTGAGGTACTTGCAATCCTGGTCCAGGTCAAGATCAAGATCTAGCTCTCTTCCACAACCAAGAAGCAGCCGGTCAAAATCCAGATCTCCATCTTCAAAAAGAGGTCGTTCCCCATCAGAAAGTCCACCCAGAAGTGCAAGTCCTGAAAAAATGGGCTGAAGTCCTCAAGTTCATCCTTTAGGGAAAAGTTATTTTGTTTAAATTATTATCAGGGATTTGTGATGTCTGCGTAGTGTAACTAAGAAAGGATATTTCAACCATCTAATCAAAATTGACCCAGATTATTGCTCATTATTACTCTGTAAATTCATGGCAGTAAAATAATATAAATATTTGTTGAATGTATTAATATTTTATGGT
>NW_004524780.1:4187413-4195099 GCF_000260255.1 Octodon degus
AATTCCATCTTACCCCAGAAAGAATGGCTATCATGAAGAAGCCAACCAATAATAAATGCTGGAGGGCCTGTGGGGAAAAGGGAACTCTTCTCTACGGTTAGTGGAAGTGTGGGTTGGTACAACCAGTATAAAAATCTGTGTGGAGACTGGTTAAAAGATATGATTAGAAGTTCTATTCAAGCTAACTATTCATCTTCTAGGTATCTTTCCAAATGAACTGAAAATATCATACCACAGTGACATATGTGCCCCTATATTTATAGCAGTGAAGCTTGTTATAGCTAAATCTTGGAAACAAACCAAATGCCCATTAACTGAAGAATGGATTAAAAGATGTGTTATTTTTAGATAATGGAGTATTGCTCAGCTATAAACAAGATAAACTCAAGATAAATTCAAGGCTTTTATAGGTAAATGGATGCAAGTAGAGATCATATTGGTAAGTAAAATAAATCAGACCTGCATGTGCAAATATTGCATTGTCCCACTAGTATAAGAACATGAAAGAGTAAACAAAATCTAAAAGATACAATACATACTGTGAAAGGGAAAGAATCTGTTCAAAGAGAAGGAAAAATTTGGATAAGAAAAAGGACAAAAGAAAGAAAGGAGAAAGATATATTTACGTATATATCTAGCAGAATAGCCTGTATAATTGTACTGCTGATTCCTGCTGGTCTATTGAAAGGAGTGGTTAATGCTTATCTTTTCTCTTCTTTGTAATTTCTTATACCTTGTTTAAACAATTTTGTTTGTTTATATCTGTTAATCTAAGCAATTAATTTGAAAGTAACATTATGCAATACACCAACCTTTGTTGAATTCTTAATAAGTTACTTAGGAAAACTACTTACAAATCACTCCGTAGTGATCCTCACATTTTTAGTGAAATTCTGTATGGTTTCTAATTTTGGGGTTTTACCATTCTCTTTGTATAAAAATTAAAGGAACAAAATTGGGAATCTAGTAACAAGAATAATTCTGACTGTTATTTTTCTTCTCTTGCCGTTAAGATGGGTTTTATCCTGGTGTCAGGTAACCCAGCTGCTTCACTTAGCAGACCATTCCAGGTCAAATAAAGTCCCTGGGAGAATAAAACATGTATGAATTGGGATCATAAGAAAGAAGTTTCCTGAGTTTCTGTCATCACATTAGAATACCCTTACAATTTTGGAATAAGTGTTTCCAATACCAACTCTGTATTGTTATAGTTATTGTGATTAGTGCCTCTTTTATCCATATTGTTTATGGTTAGACTGTAACTTCATGCTCTTATCGTGACCTTAGAATTGAGAATCATTTCTGTTGTTTTTGTTTTCTTCTTAGAACCATGTGGTCTTCTCCCCAGAGGTGGATTTATTTTATTGCTTTATTCTCAAAGTTCTCAGAGTCCATTGTCTTTGCTGCATCCTTTTCTGGGAATAATTCCTTTTTCTATTTTTGTATGTGTATTACCCCACGTTCATAGTACATAATAATGGTGCCATTCACTATGTGGAGCTGGTACGTGTACACAACACTTCTTAATTCATCTCTTCTCTCTCTCTTTTTTTTTTTTCTCTCTCTGTCTCATCTCCCCTTTCTCCTTCACACATTCTCATTTCACACAAACAATAATGCTGAATCCAGCTTCAGGCTGGGCCTGCCCCATTCTATCAATTAAGGTGATTGACTCCAGACCAGTTCCGCCCAGGCCACTGTCCACCTGCGAATAAACATTTCTCTGAAATGATAGCTGGTCATTCACATCAAAGGTATCTTTATTTTATAGCTAGGTTTTGGGTTTCCTGTAAGGAATAACCATTGTTTATCTTTATAGAAACAACCAAGATAGAACCAAAAAATAACACGTATTTTGAAGAGGGTATGTTGTGAATCTGTTTTTAAATTTTCCAGTGGATAAAACAGCACTGAATGAAAATATATTGATAATTAGTTTGGTTTGTTTTTATTTAAACCTTCATTTTCAAAAGCAGGTTTCAGAAAGAGGGTCTTATGGATGCACCACAAGAGAGGACCTTATAAAATAAAAAGCAAGTACTTTTACCTGGTCTCATTCTGATCCCTCCCCCAGCCACTTAATATCCTGTTCAGTAAAATTTAAGTCAAGCCATGGGGATTTTCCTAAGAACAAATTCCTAAGGGAGAGAGCAAAATGCTTTAATCCATATGGGGAATACTCATGGGTTTTAATGTAATTGACAGTTGGTAATTTCACCACAGTTTTCCTCTTCTGCATCAGTGACTTATTGAAATGACATTAATAATAAAAAATGCAAGAAGATATTCTTCCCATTTTCTCTCGCTTCAATTAACTCTATAGGTAAAGCACTCCAGCTACGCAGAATTCCTGGTACATTAATCAGAAGAAAATCATTTGAATTCAGAAAGATTTATGGTTCCACTATTAGCTTGCAAACATATGACTATAGTAATCCTAGTATAATTGATCTATTTGGTGCATTTCAAGCTTCAATCTCCATAATGATTCAAACCCTTGCCTCGGGTCTCGATACAAGTGGACAGCCATCTTCCCCAATGAGGGAGGCAATTCAGATATTCATGAGAAAGTAACGCCTATTTCCTCTTCTTTCCCTTCTACTTTATCCCTCAAGGTTATGGCAAAGTTCCACCCTTTCCATGAACAGTGCTGGACTGTGTTTACCTCAAGCATATATTTCACTCTAGCTATCAACACGCAAGGCATAAGCTAACTCCAAGTTACTTGCCTTCTCTTTCTGCTCTTACTTCTTTGTCTTTTCTACATCATGGAACTCCAAGATTCTCTAAACATTTCTTTTGCATACTCACCAGGTTCTACCCAGAAACATCTCCTCCCCAATCCAATAAAGTTATTTCTGTCTTTTTAGGTCAATTGACCTAGGAGGAAATAAACAGGATCCTTAGAAAATCTTCCCATTAGCTGTTTAAGAGTAATAAGAGGTTAACTATCTTTATAAAGATGGTAACTTTAATAGTTTTAAATCATTTCCATCAGAGTAGATTTTTGTTTATCTGTTTGGTCATTTAAAGAGTAACTTTAAATTTTGTTTGAATGCTAAACCTCAGTTGTAGAAAAATTAGCTCCAGACATAGCTAAACATTCACTTAAATGTGTTTCTTTAGAATGATAGTATTTATCTACAACTAAATCAAAAGAATAATTTAAAGACTAGTTATCAAATGGACTAATTTATTTTATTTTTTGAGGATACACTTAACATGAGCTTTATAAAAAATTAAGGTTTTATACAGAGATATCTAGCAACTTATTTATTGTAAATAACATTTTGTAATTAAAATTTGCCCTGCTTTAATCAAACTGTAGAAATGCAAAATTAAACAAAATTTGTGATCAATTACACCAACACCTCAGTTCAGAAACACTTCTGTTCATAAACAATTAGTTCACAAATGGAAATCTTTGGCAAAATTTTGCTCCTGTTTGTGAGCCCCTCATCATATTGTCTATATTTTGTTCAAATAGGGAAATGAATGACCACTGTGTTAGTTACTTTTCTCTCATTGTTGAGACAAAATACCCAATGCCCAAAATTAAGGAGGAAAGGTTCATTTAACTCACAGTATGTGGAGGTTTCAGTTCATAATCAGTTGGCTCCAAGGTTGATGGCAGGGCTGAGGGGCAACCATTCATGGAAGCAGAAGACAGCAAAAGTAACAAGAGCAGAAAGGGAGGAGAGAAGGCCTCTTTCCTCCTTTATATTGTAAGCAGGTTACCCACTCTAGTCCTCACACCATCTCCATGACCTTCTCTTGCACAATCTGAAGATGTTTATGAAGTGAGGCCCCAAGCCCCCTACTGAATTGTTTATTTGACCTTCTAAACTTCTCAAATTAACACAATCAACCACTACAACATTCTAGCATAAACAGCTGCCTTAGAACATGTCCTCTACACACTATGATACAGAACTTCTGAGTAACTTAGTTAAACTTCTAAACTAAAGTTGACACAATGTACCAATTATTATCACCAGGAGAGTATGTGTAAGCATGACCACATTTTTACTCTAAGGAACACATAGCAGAAATATTTCTTACACACAAATCAAAAAGTGTATTATGCAAAAGAAAAAGTAACAATAAGAACTGTTTCAGATGAGAAACATAAAGTTTGCTGTGAATTCCCAGATTAAACATGGGCTGTGGCATCTCTCATGATATGACGCTATGATACTACATGGAGCACCCAACTATTTAATTCCTGGCTGAGCCCTCCTCTCCCAACAAAACCACCTCCTCTGAGCTCATGCCTCCTGTTGCCTCCTGCCTCAAGTTCAGCATGATTTCTAGTCTTCCCCAACTCCAAGCAACTCTATCTACATCCATTCCCTGATGTCAAAGCCTCACAGTATCCTTATCCAGTCTTGTTGAACATTCTCAAAACTTCCTGCAGTTCACAGTCTCACTGGGGAGACAGCTTTGGAGTTTCTGTCTGAATCTGTCTTCCACATGCTTGTTTCTGTCCTTACTGATAACAATGAATATGGTAGATGCATACCAATGTTCCTAAAGGTGACTCTACCATCATGTACATCGAGGGTGATCAATGACTCAAATCAACAAAACATTCATTTGTTGCAGTGTATATTAGGATCATTTCTGATTTCCACTGACTATAATATTCTTTCCATCCCTCTATCAGTTCTCTCACTAGTTGTGAAGACAGAACTCATTGGAGAGAAACCAAAAAGGATTTGGGATAGTACATCCACCAGAGATCAAAAAATCCACAATAGCACATAGAAACAGCAAATAGCTTGCACTATGAGAATATATTGACTGTTTTAGGCCCATGTAGTTTGTTGGGAATTGGTGTTTTATTTTGTTTTGTTTTGTTTACACTAGCAACTGAATTCACAGCCTTCACAGTGAGTTATGTCCCCAGCACTTTTTCTATATTTTATTCTGAGATAGGCTTTCAGTATGTCACTAACTTACCAAGGCTGGTCAGGAACTTATAATTCTCCTGCCTTAGTATCCCACATTCTGGGATTACAGGCGTGTACCACCATACCTGACTGATAATTTATTATCCATTCTGAGGACAACCTTTACTTTTCCTCCTGCCAAAATTTTGAAAGATGATTAAGATATGACCTTTTTGCTTCTCCAAGTATTCATAATGAAAATTCTTTATTATTAGAAAGATAAAACATTTCCATGTATTTATAAAAATTGTGCATGCTTTCATTCAAAATTTGACATTATGCCTTGTAAATATACACACATGTGCATACACACACATACACAAGCATATATACACAAACATGGTATTATACTTTGAGAACAAAGTTTTCCATCCTAGTATAACACAACATTGCAAACTTTCTTGTAAGAAATTGTGAGGTTGACAAACTTGGGTTGCTATTTGCCTAACAAAATTTGCAACATATGCATGTCTCCATGGATGTGAATTTTCTTGTAGTCATAAAATGACAGATCATGGGGGGCTGGGGAGGTAGCTCAGCAGTCGAAAGGCCTGCCTGGTAAGCACAAAGACCCGACTTCAATCCCCAGTTCCACGTGCTGTGTCAGCCCCAGGACCCTGGACACACTGTGCCAGGTATGAAACCAGGCTTGCTAGTACACACCTTAGTCCAGCACGGGGGAGGCTGAGACAGAAGGATCACTACAAATCTGAACTGCTAAGTAAGACCCTATACCAGATAGATAAATAAATAAATAAATAAATAGTCATAGGAGTAGCAGGGAAAATGGCATAAATGGAAGTCTGACACTTTAATTCAGCATACTTGCTAAAAGTCCTCTATGTGGAAGGAATTTCCTGATGCTGGGAATACGAAGTTCAATCACATTCAAATCAATACTTAGCTAACATTATCACAACCATGAGTAGTTGCTATTGCCCGGTCCATCCTCTCCAATTGGCAGAAGTTCTTTGACTGCTTACCTAATCAAGGTTCTACAAGCCTGTTCAAATGAAAAGAGTTGGAGATGGAGATGAGTTTTTTCTTATTTTTATTCATTTTAATGAGAAAAAAACAAAATAACAATGAAACAGTTTCAAAACAGGTTAGTAGGGTGGTTACAATAATTAGTACCTTGTGTATTGTCTTTGTAGTAGTTATTTGGAGGACAAGATGTGTACACAAGAGAGTTAGGACAGATATACAGCTACTTTCTCTTAGTTTATTGAGAATAAAAGTTTGTACTAATATTTTGTTTAGACAATATATTATGTCTGCATCTTGTCCTCTGGAGATGTTTTAAGATACTTTTATTATTAATTGCTGAAACTTGCAAATTGAATACCATAATAACATTTGCAATTAATACTTTTTCTAGGTAAAAATTAAAATCACAATATTCAAGGCTAACCACCCCTACATGTGCTAAACTTTTTTACAATGAAATCTGTGAATGTGTTAGTTTTCAATCACAGTAATAAAATACCCAAGAAAATCAACTTTGAAAGAGAAAAGGTTCATTTGCTTCAGAGCTTTGAAGGTTTCTGTCTCTGTTACTTAAGATGTTATGTTCTCATCTTTCAGTTTTGCCAGAATACATTTCAAAAATAAAAAGGAGTGGGCCAGGGATATGGTTCAGTGTAATAAGCGCTTCTCTGGCAAGCGAAAGAACCTGAGTTCAATCCCCAGTTCCAACACACACACACACACACACACACACACACACACACACACACACACAAATTAACAAAAAATAAAAAGGAGTTCAAAAATTGAATGTATTCTTTAGTAGTCCTTTTTTTCACTTTGATATTTAATTTGGTAATACTTCACTTAACTAAGAAATATGCCAGCCTTGTATTAATTTTTCAGCCCTTCCCAGGCTTCTGCAAGCTCTAATTAGTTAAAGAAGTTTTCAAGACAAGTTGTAATTTGCATGCCAAAAAATTTGTTTGTAAATTATATAGTAAAGGTAAAATCTGGTGGGACACCAATGTTCTTCCCACAGCTTTGTACATTCCACAGCTAGGAAGGGTCCTGGAGCTGCTACCTGACTACTGTAGCATCAAAGTTTTGTGAACATGCTTTTCCCTGGACTTGTGATTATAATTTCATTTGATTTCTGTTGTCCTGCAGACTCTATTTTTTATACTAGCAGCTCAATTCAAAAACCTAAGTAATTCTTTCCATCAATTATACAAATATTGTGCTTATAACCTTAGAGATTTACACAGAAAAAAAAATTTCTCACTCAACTGCTTACCTAGGAAGTAATATGTTTTTTATTTAATTGAGAAACAGCAATGAGACAGTTTCAAAACTGATTAATAGGACAGTTTCAATAATTAATACATTGTACATTGCTATCTTCTTACTGGTTATCCAAAGGACAAGAAGCATACAAGATATCCTGTCCAAACACTTGGAAAGTACAAATCTTTTGAAGTGAAAGTAGCTGTGTATCTAACCTATTTTGTATATATAAATACAAAATAGTCCTTCCTCTGTATCCCCTTTTTTGTTTAGTCCTGTCAGAGGTGGGTATTCCATTGGCATCTAAACACTATATGTGTGTGAATTCAGCAAAACAATCCAATACAGTCCAGCATTCCATAATAGTAGTGGGTTATCCACAGAAGTTGTTCACTTGAGCCTTTCACAGCTCAGCATATTAATATGGCTTTACTTTATATACCTTGTTTTTATACTTTTCTGCTGGATGGTTAAGACCAAG
>NW_004524780.1:4204755-4208473 GCF_000260255.1 Octodon degus
GCACACTCACCGGACCTGGGCTAGGACTGGGTCTCGATAGCCATCAATTTTCTATTCTTGTTTTGAAATTCGGTACTATTTTTATTGTTTCGTGTTGCTTTATTATTGCCTTTCTTCTTATTTCTTTTTGTTTATTTCCCTTTAAAATAGAAATAAAAATATATAATTTCAAAATCACCAGCATTTATTCCTGTTTGTCTCAAATTTTTTTAAACTTTCAACAGAAAAGTTCTGAGGCTGGGGAGACAGCTCAATGGCTTAAGCATCTTCCCGGTAAGTGCAAGGTCCTGAGTTCTAGCCCCAGTGTCAAAAAAGATGTTACACATTTCACATATTTTTTCAGCAATCACTGATTTTTTTAAAAAATAATGAAATGATTAGTTTTGGATATTAAATAGAACTTGATATTAGATAGAACTGAATATTGAGGAAATAACCATTTTTCTTAACACATTAGTAATATATATATATATATATATATATATATATACTATTAATCCTTGGGTTGTTTTTGAATTTGGCATGATTATGTAGTAATTTAAAAAACTGGTAACTGTAGATATTTTTAGATCTTACATATCAAAATCCTCTTAGAATGAAATAATGAAAATAGTTCTCAATGTGATTATATTGAGTATATATCTAATAGTTTTTAACAAATTGCCTCTCTTATCATTTGATTATATTACCAAAATTATGAAAACTAGAAAATTTTGAACTCAGGAATTTCAGCTCTAATGTCATTATCCTTTCTAAGAAATTATGACTGC
Organism: Octodon degus; assembly: GCF_000260255.1. Taxonomy (NCBI): domain Eukaryota; kingdom Metazoa; phylum Chordata; class Mammalia; order Rodentia; family Octodontidae; genus Octodon; species Octodon degus. Next base: position 4,205,526 of record NW_004524780.1, read on the forward strand.
TGACTAAATAGCAACAGTTTCAAGAAGGTAGTTTGGGTATTGATTTGTGTGTGTGTGTGTGTGTGTGTGTGTGTGTGTGTGTGTGTATGTGTGTGTTACTAGGGATTGAACTCAAGACCTGGTGCTTGCCAGACAGGTGCTTATGCCACTGAACTATCTCCCCAGCCCCTGAAAATACTCAGCCTTTTTTTTTTTTCTGTTTTTTTTTACAGAACAGGGAATTGAATTCAAGCTCTTGAGCTTGCCAGGTAAGTGCTTACTCTACCGAGCTATCTCCCCAACCCCCCCCCCTCAAGAAGGTAATTTGGTACACTGCCCTTAATCACTGTGGGAGCTGCAACCGTCCCATATCTTATATACCGAGTGGCTCCTTTAAAGATAACATAGGCAATGTATTAATCATTGTTAGTCTTCTATTATTTTGTTATGAAATTTTGTTCAATTCTCTCTATAGAAAGAAAGAAAGAAGAAAGAAAGAAAGAAAGAAAGAAAGAAAGAAAGAAAGAAAGAAAGAAAGAAAGAAAGAAAGAAAGAGATGTGGGACTAAATTAAGAGTTGGAAAGTTTTCCAAAGCTGTGTATGCTTAAATAGGGGATATATTCTTCTAGTCAGGTAGGTAAATGACTTGTATACTAAAAGATTACAAATATTGCTGAACAAACTTCAAGAATACCAGGTGGAAAGGCAGCCCATGTTCATGGAGAGGAAAGCTTGGTGCACAGAACTATTGGAAGAGAAGACAGAGGAAAAAATGTGTGAATTTGGTTTTGCTAATTAACTACTACATAAAACACACAATCTTGATCATTACATTTTTTAAGGTGGAAAGTGGAACTTAATCACAATTTTAGAATTTGCTCTGTGACAGAAATTACAAATGAAAGAAAAGGCCAAACAGAAGATTGTCCAACAATACTTTAAAATAACAGACAAGGATTCACCGCATCCTTGTTGGTGGTCACCTGGGCAACAGTTGGGCAGTTTCTGTTCCACGTGATGTGGTAATCCTAGATCCCACCACTTCAGGGTACGCCTGAGAAAACACCAGCTCCACCTAACGGAAGGGGCAACGGACAAGATCCCTACAGATCATGAGGAGCATAGATGACCAGGGCAAGTGAGAAAGTGCGCAGATGCCGAGTGGGATAGGGATTCCCACTCTCACTGCGCTGAACCCTGGGAATGAAAAGGGACACAATGCAAAGAACTAGGGAAATGCAACTAAGCCTGCAGATTGGTTGATATTATGATGCCAATGCTAATTTCTTAATTGCATTAGAGAGGAGGGAAAGTTGGGCGAAGTGAACAGAAGACTCTCTGATGTTCACTTGAAGTTCCTTTTTATCTTCTTGTAGGAAGCAGTGAAGTATGGTAGAAAGATCCAGGGCTTTAATGTCAGATCTTCCTTGAGTCTTGCTTTTGCCACTTACTAGTTGTGTAACCTTAGGTGTTTTCCTGTCTGCATTTTTAGTCCTTGAAATAGCATTTCATCATTTTGGGTTTTAAAACTACTAAATCCCATATATGTGTAATTATTCATCACTTTCATCACTTAAAAAATTCTTTTAAAAAAATATTTTTAGGGCTGGGGAGATGGCTCAGTGGAATAAGTGCTTCCCTGGCAAGCACAAGGGCCTGAGTTCAATCCCTGGTTCTGCCAAAAAAAAAAAAAATGTTTTTAATCTTTTGTTTATTTATATATAGTATAAGGTCTCTCTACACAGCTCATACTTATCATGATCCTCCTGTCTCATCCTCCTCAGTTGTGGAATTACAGGTGTGCTCCACCATGCCCAGTCAGGGCACACCCAGGGTTTGAGGCTGGCATAGCATGCAGTACCAGGAATCAAGCCTACGTCCTTGTGTTTCCCAGAAAGGCACTTAAACCACTGAGCTATCTCCCCAGCCCTACCACTTAAAAGAATTCTTACATATTTATTATATACAAGATAGTTTTGGGTTTTATTGTCAGTGCTGGAGACTGAACCCAAGGCTTTTACATTAAGCCATATGGTCAGCACTCATATTATTCTTTCAAGACAGGGACTTGATAAGTTAGGCAAGCAAGGGTGGGCTCAGAATTTCAATCCTCCTGCCTCAGCCTCCCAGAGTGCTAGGACAGCAGACATGACCCATCACATCCAGCTGAAGGGTCCTCACTTCCTGAGCTCTTCTATGCCCAATGACTGAAACTCAAAAACAAGTAACTACATCATGTAAGAATTAGTGCAAGGGGCTTAGGTGAACAGAGAAAGCACTGCATTGAAGATTTCTTAGTTAAGTGATTGTCAGTTAAGTAGACATGGTGGGAAGATGTACAGTCAAAAGGTTATTTCACAATATTTTTTGTTATCAAGGAAAAAACAATGATACAAAACTTCCAAACAAGATCATTAGAGAGTAAAACTGTTTAACACATTGCATACTGTCATCTTTAAAGTAGTTGCTCAGATTATAAGATATAGGCATGAAAAGATTGTTGTATATCTTTCCAGCATTACCATTTAATGATTCCCTGTTCAATCAATTAGAATTCTTTTTCAGTAAACTGGTTTTTTTCTTATTTTCTTTTACCATTTGATTCCCTAGAAACATTATAATTCTTACTTCTGATGAACAGTATGGAGATATTGGGAAATGTGTATTTAGGATGTAATATATCAATCACATCTCTAATTGGAGACATAATTCTTCCCATATCTCACACTTAGGCAAATGTTCCAAGCATCCTTATCTGTGATCTTATCAACTTGGTCTCACAGAAGCCAGCCTAGGAAGCTGCTTCTATTTCAGCCTCTAAATTAGTTGTGCATACTCTCTCCTACCCAGCACCAGTGTCACAAGCTTAAGTGCCTAAAATGTTCACAGTTCTGAAAAGAAAACGTGTCATCAAAAGAAAGGCATTTTTAAAAACCTGGCCAGTACACTGTTAGTCTTTATTAGAAACA
>NW_004524780.1:4208573-4214139 GCF_000260255.1 Octodon degus
TATTAATATGGCTTTACTTTATATACCTTGTTTTTATACTTTTCTGCTGGATGGTTAAGACCAAGTTAAAGCAAGACCTATATAACAAGAAATGTAACTTTGTATCTGATAAGTCCAGTCAAGTACCCTCAGGATTCATCCTGTAACCCTGTACCATAGTTTGCAGATCCTTTGTCAGTGTCAGCTATGTGGATCAGTCACGGTCATTGCTTGACCAATTTGCTCTCTGTGAAAGCCTGAGAGTATGTTTTCTTTCCATGTGACTCTCCTTAGGCACACGGAAGTGACAAATATATTATCAGACTTATATTTAAAGCCAAACATCTCAAAATGAAAAACAAAACATGAAAACTTTAATAAGTCCATTTTCTCCTAGCATAAGTGTCCAAGATTTACATTTATTACTTTAACATGAAAGTATTTCCTACAGTGTATGCTGATTTTCCAAGCTGAAATAAAAATTAATTTATATACATTCTGTTCACTTTCAAACTCTTTTTGTACTTCCTAAGAGTGAGATACACAGGGAGTCCATGCTTCTGGTTTAAACTCTAATAAATGTTTCCTGAAACTGTCATATTAAAAGATAATCTTGTAAATTTCCACTAATCCCCAGTCTCAGCCCATCAGAAAGCAGGATCCTATGCTGGCAATAACGGTGGTCAAGAGAAACTGTACCTAGAGAGCAAACAGCATCTGCTCAGTGGAGGCCTCATGAATATATACCTGGAAATCTCAATTTCTCATCCTCTCCTAGATATACTGGAAGTTTGAGAAGGACTACAGGTATCAAAAGTCATGAGAGACTGGGGCGATAGCTCAGTAGAATAAGCGCTTGCCTGGCAAACAAAAGGTCCTGAGTTCAATCCCCAGTACCGCAACAAACAAACAAACAAACAAATAAACAAAAAAAACCCACAAGGATAAAGCTACAGATTTGGGAGAAATACTAATTTAAATTTCAAAAGTCATGAGATTAGATTAGAGTTAAAACAGTATTGGGATGGAAAGCATAGGGAGCTTGAGGCACAGAGGTGAGCTCTCTTGCTTTGTCCCCTCAGAAACTTGAGGACCTCAGAATAAAAGCAACTTCACTTTCTCATTTGAGCTGCTGCTTTCTGTGGGACTCTGACATGGGTGGTTTGGCTCTGAACAAAAGATAAACTTACAGATGGTAGAAGAAGAGAAGACAGAAGAGAAAGGAAAGAGGCAGGAGAGGAGCGAAGAGAAGCGGAGAGGGGTACAAGGAAGGGAGAAGAAGGAGGAACATCAGCAAGGAACTGAGGAAGTCAGGACTCTTTGTAGGGCACTGGATGGGGTGTGAAATGGTGCAAGCTCATTGGAAAGGGCTTGTCAGTGTCACTCACAAGTTTAAAAAAGAAACAAACGTTTGATAACCTATGAATTCTACTTTTAATTATCCAGCCAAGAGTAATGAAAACATGTATCCATACATAGACTGTTACATGCACTTTCAAAGTAACATTACACATAGTAGCTCAAATCTACACACATCCCAGTGTCCATCAATTGGTGGTTGAATAAACACAACGTGATGTAGATGTGGGATGAAATACTATCCACCAAAAAAAGGCACAGACTTCTGCTATACACTACAAAGAGAATGTGCTCCAAACACAATATGCTAAATAAAAGAGACCAGAAATGGTGGCCTGCATATTCTATGATTCCATTTACAAGAGAAGATTCTGCAACATTACAGACCTCAAAAATAAAGCCAAGTTCTCTGAAGGTGGTGAGGGATTGGACTGAGGGTAGAAAGTTTGAGCCTTAAAGGCCAGATAAATGTCTAAGATAAGATTGGTATTGGGGGTCAGGACTTATTTACCAAAACAAAAACTAATGAACATCCATGAGTTGTGAACAAGCCAAGATAGAAATGATGCTTCAGTAAACTGTAAGAAAAACAAAATAGCCAGCAAGAGTTAGAATGGGAAGAGGAAAGCTGAAAATATTTAACCATCAGTTGATAAATTGTGAGATCTAGGTGACAGGTAATATAGTTACATGATATCCTTCCATTGTTCTGTATGTTTAAAATTTTTCATAGGAACTAAAGCAGAAACTGACAAACTTTTCTCTCCCTTTCAGGAAAATACCAATATGCAAACAAGCAAATAATGTAGTATGAATAAGTATTCTTCCTTGAGGAAAAGAGAGATTGTAAGGCTTGCAACAAGACATTAAAGTGATGCATAATTAGCTGTCTTGACTGCAGGCTTATTTAAGAGCTGGCTTAAGGATGGTGTGTATGCAAATCAGCCAGACTCCATTCTCCTCCCTCCCTACTACAGACAGTTAGACAATGGAACTTACTGTCCCCAGACAAATTAATAGGTTCAGTGACAGTCAAGGGAAAGCAGAGTTAGAAATTCCTGACTTGGAAAATCTTCTTAAAATGTCTAGGAATTAGATGGAGAAGGCACCTTGAATAGGCTCCCAACATGCAGACAAATTCACTGCAATTAGCACTTTATGTTCTCTTTTATTTGTTTGTCTATCATAGCATCAAGTACATATTCCACAAAAAAGAAAAGGAAATTTAGCATCATTTTATCTGATTTTTAAAAATTAACTTTGTATATGCTATTAATTTTCTAAAATTACTCCTAGAATTAAGGAGCTAATTAAATCAGAGGACAGATTGAAATTTATAACATCTACTTTCAAATTAAGTAGTTTTCTAATACTTATAGACATTGACACATACATTTGGAGCATGATCAAACTATATAGATTGACTTAAGCAAAAATGACTTATTAGAGTTAAGCCATGTTGTCATTAGCCATCTTCAAAATCCTTCCTATAGCTTGAAACATGCTCATTGCATCACTCTTGCCACTTTCTGCAGAAGCGCTGAAGTCTTCTTTCTGGAGAGTCTTTAGTTATGGTTTCCTGGCTGCCTTGCTATCCTGACTAGATTCAAAGCAACTTCTCTCTCATGGACATTTTGACTTTGGGCAAAGGCCAGGAGTCACATGGTGCCAAACCAATGACTAAGGTGTATGATGACACAGCATCACCTTTTTAAGAGATTAATGCTGACTTTCAAACCTCATGCTGTTGTCTCTCCTGATCTCTCACCACCAGCCACCTATGTCCCCCACCACATGTGCTTGGTGAATATTGGCATGGTCCACAGAATCAGCACAGAAACAAACACAAACACTCAGGTTTTGTCTTTTTCCCAAAAGTAAGGGGGAAGATAATAGAGGTGGCTGGTAGGAGCCCCTGGTATTTGCTCTACCTCTAGAAGGGCACTAGTACACAGACAAGTTCAGGCAGTGAGGGGCTTCTCTGCAGCCTTCCTGAGGTCCCCAAGAACCCCCAAGGACAGGAAAGACTATGCTGAACTTCTTTCTGGTCTGTGGGCTACAAAGTTAAAGGAAGCAACAATGCTTGCATGGCAAGGCCTCTGGATCCCAGAGCAGCTGGGTCAGATGTTCACCAGAGGTTAACCAGAAGAGCCCTGAATCTGCTCACCAGCAAAAGTGAATCTGAATGAGTCACACAAAGTTTTTGAGCTGTGCTGAAATCAAGTACCAAGTATAATGCATTATGGGAACCCATGGTGCAGACTGCTGTGTGGCTTTCACTGGGACCTGGGGCAGGTGACTGGGAGCTCCAAACTTACTCATTAATGAGACATCTACTGAGTACCTACATTGTAGTTGGTGCCACCTGATCATGGGAATACAATCAGGAAAGCAAGCAGGTTGTGCTGTAGATGATTTTAAAGTCTAACTTGAGAAGCAGAAAGGTGAATAAAATTCCAACTTGATGACTAGCTTTTTTTTCCATAATTTTATTGAGAAACAAATAGCAATGAGACCGTTTCAAACCAAATTGGTAGGACAGTTTCAATAATTAACACATTCCATACATTCTTCCTACTGGTTAATTGCTGTACAAGATGCGGACATGAGATCCTATTTACAAACACCATTAGAACAAATCCCTCTATTCATTAAGGGAATGTAACTATATATCTATCCTAACCACATTGAATACACAGATACAAAATGGACATTCATCTGTATCCCCTTTTTTGTTAAGTTCCATCATTTAAATATTATATGTGTGTAAACTCAGCAAAATATTCTAAAAGAGTTCAGTAGTCCATAATAGTATTGGGTCTTTTGCTTGATGGGCCAATGTCAGAAATTGTTGACCTGAGTCCCCTACAGTTCAACATAACATCATGGCTTTACTTCTTATACTTCATTTTTATGCTTTGTCCTACTGTAATTAAATATTTTCAGAAAAGTACAGCATCATTGGACAAGCTTCATGGGTTTTGAGGTCTAACAACTACACATTTCTATTAAAATAGTGGGGTGGTCAGCTTTCTGTCACTGTAAGAAAATCCCTGAGACATCAATTCAGTAAGGATCACAGCTTAGGAAGTCTCAGTCCATGGTTGTTCAGCCCTCATTTTGAACCTCCGGTGACTTGGTATATCAGACCAGCAGAGCACAGCAGAGAGTATTCACCTCACGGCAGCAAGGAAGCAGTTATGGATGGGGGCCAGTCTCTGGTGTCCTCTTCCAGGTCACATCTCTACTGACCTCACTTGCTTCTGCTAGGCCCCAACCCTAAAAGTTCCATGACTGCCCAGTAGTTCTGTCCCTCAGTCCCTCCATAAATGACCTTTGGAGGACACATCCTGAAAGCACAACAGGCAGCTGTTAGAAATGAAGTCTTCCCTGACTAGAAATGAAGGCGTGACATTTTCATTCATGAACTTTACCTACCAAGCTCATTGTGAGTTCAGAGCAAGTCGCTGAGTATAAAACAACAGAGTACAGACTTATTGTTAACATAAAACATAGTTCTACTAATATTAGTTTTAGATATATCATTGTATCATAAGTAATATGCTCATGAATTCAAGACAATTTAGAATAGATAATTTGGATAGGTCTCACTTTTGCCAGAAGATAAGCTGGCAATAGTACATTGTTACATAAGTCTAGAATCTAATACAATAAGTATCTTCCTCAATAAATAAAGGAGCACCATCTGCCACGATCAACCTCAAATTACTAGGAGTTTGCAAACTGCAATAGGTCCACAATTGATACAAGGACATTTTGTCCTTTGATAAATATTAATTTAATCTAAAGTGCACTGTTCCTCCCAGAAGATAATGTGGGTTTGAAAATAATAAGCAGAACTTTACAAAATTATAGCATCTTTATAATTTTGAAATCTAATATTTAATTGTTTGATCAATCTTGCATGCCTATATCCAGTAACCTGAACAACAAATTTGATGATACAATATGTAATATGATAGCCATCAATTTTCTTTTTTTTTTTTTTTTTTTTTTTTTAGCATATGACATTTTATTCTCTTATCTAAACTTGTCCAGAGTTATTTGCCAAAGGGTTGTTTCTGATTATACATTTTCTTTTTTTTTTCTATAGTTTTATTGATAAACATATAGCAATGAGACAGTTTTAAATCAAATCGGAAGTACAGTTTCAACAAATAATACACTGCATATATTCTTCTTAGTGGTTAATTGCTGTACAAGATGC
>NW_004524780.1:4222265-4240021 GCF_000260255.1 Octodon degus
AAATCTTGTATGCATATAAAATTTAATAATAAAGTACATAAGGTAACACACACACATTGGAGTTCAAGCTCCAGTGAACAGTGTTGGATTAAATTGAATTTTTTTCTAAGCCCAAATTCAGTTGCTATGGAATCTTTCTGGGGTAGGTATGCTTTGAAGTAGACACATCTGCCCTGAATGAAAATAAATTGAAGATCAACCATATTCCACAAGCGGAAACTATTTGAAGTCTCTCTAAAAACAATTTCTTGCTGGGCGGCTTACACCCTTGAAGGCAATCTGTGGCTTTCTCCGGCAGGCATCTCGCCCCCACTTCAATTCTTCAGGAATAGATTGCTGAACTCGCTGCAGAGACCTGGCTTTGAAATCCATCAGGCTGAAAATGGCCAGGCAAATGGGCATTGCTGGACAGCAGGGCTTTGAAGAAGGTGAGAAATCATGATTTTCAAATCCACCCACTCTGAGGAATGAAGGCCCCGGAACCACACGAACTGCATGCCTGAGGAATATCTCCGGTTACCTAATATGGTCCACGTTTCCACCTGTAAATAGTTGAAGTGTATCAAATTGGAAAATACTGTAAATCTTTTCCTTGCCTCCATGGTGTGAGAGGATAACCCAGTTAGGAGAAAAGGAAGCGGAAAGACACATAATTACAAAAACTTATCTCTTAAACATGCTTCACTACCACCCAGTGTCTCTTGCATTTCTTTCCCTGATGCATTTAAAGCACATCACTTGAGCTGCTTTTTAATCCTTGGGCTGATTCAAACATTTACATCATCACTCTAGGGAGATAGCTCTGCAGTCTTAGCACCTGCCTGGCAAGCGCAAAGGCCCGGGTTCAATCCCCAGTACCACATGCCATGTGGGCCCTGCATCGTGCCATCCACAGAAACTGGGCATAGTGGTGCATGCCTGTAATCCCAGCACTGGGGAGGCTGAGATAGGAGGATCACTATGAGTCCAAGCTGCATAGTGAGGTCCTGTACCAAATAACAAATAAATGAAAAGTCTAAAGAAATAAAATTTTAAATCATCACACATCCTCCATTTTGTAATGAAAAAGTTGTATTTCCAAGACAACCTTATTTGATTTTTCATTTTTTAGTTCATATTTTCAGGACATAATGGTTCCATTCATCATGCGGAGTCGGTTTACGCCCATGGCACATCTCATTCTTCATTGCATACCCCCTCTCCTCTCTAAAAGTAAATCTCTTTCTCATCACCTCTGTGCGTTCTCATATTTAGCCTTAAGATGTAGAGAAATAAGGTTCTGGGTATGAGTGACATGGTTCAAAATAAAACATGGTAACAAAATGGGAATAGGTTGCATGAGCACATATCGTTGAGAATGAGTTCTAGATGCATTCTTCTAGTGGTCTGTCAAACATGATACTTAAATTTTCTGTATTATTATATCTATGAAGTGAAAACAGTCATAGGACTCTTGGTATTGGGTGGGCTGGTTAAATGATATCTTACCCATCACCAGTTACTCAAGGAGGGTGTTTAATGCAGGATCCCAGAGTGTAAGCTCTAGAGTCAGATGCCTAACACTAAAGCCCACTCACGATTATGGACCTGTGGGTTTGGGTCAAGTTCATGTAACTGTTCTGCCTCCATTTCCACACATGTAGGACTGGTATAGTTATAATACAGAGCAGTACAGAGGGACTTCAGTGACTCTGTGTGTGTGTGTGTGTGTGTGTGTGTGTGTGTGTGTGTGTGTACCTAGCTCAGGGTAGGCATTAAATAGATAGCTGTTGTTGCATCTATTAAGAGTTCATGACAAAGAAAATTTTCTGCTATTGTTGTAACTGTTTTGGGTTTGTGGGGGTGGTTGTAAGAAAGTCTTCCTTGTCTGTGGTTTGTCTGCTGGGTAACAGTTTTGGTCCTACTTTAAAATCATGATACACAGCATATTGACCATTGCTATTCTTTAATTATTTTGTTACATAATTTTGTTTATATTAGAACTAGGAAGGATACTCATTATTCCTTTCATTAATATATCTACATATATTACTTTAAATAGAAAAATATAACTCAACTTTTTTTACTATCCTGCTTGTTTTAAAAATCTTATTACTGTATTTGCTTCTAGTTTTGGTGCAGTTGGATTTATATGTCTTAATACAAATAACATTTCAAAATTTTATTTTATTTTAAAGAAAAATAAAACAAAATTTCAAAACAAGATAATAGGAAGGTAAGATTGGCTAATACATTGTGTATTGTAATCTTTAAATTAGTTTTGCAGAGCACAAGATATCAGCATTTAATTGTCCAAACAATAGTATCACTAACCTTTCTTTTTAATGAACTAAGAGAAATTAATAGTCTATCTTAAGATAGACTATTAGTTTTGCTTTTCCCTTTCTTCTTTTCTCTATTCCCCCTTCCCTGATGTTCCAATATTCTTCCCAATATTCACTTGAAGTTTTTCTAAATTAAATGTTTAGCCTCTTAATAGGAAACAATAAGCCTCTAGTCACTGACATATCTGAATAGACATCTCAGAAGCCAGGATGCCAGTTTGCAACAGTCTACTTGATAATTGTGTAGAGAAGAAAAAACCCAGGGCTGGCCAAATAGATCAGTGGATCGAAGTGCCTGCTTAGTCAGACACAGGAGCCAGGAGTTCGATCCCTGGGCCTGCCATGCCAGCCCCACATCCGGGGTACACTATGACTGCGATTGAGACTGGGTGTGGTGGCGCACACCTGTAATCCCAACATTTTGGAGGCTGTAAACAGGAAAATCGCTATGAGTCCAATCTAGTAGTGAGACCCTGTACACCCCATCCTAAATACAAAAAAAAGAAAAATCCTAGTTGGAAGTTGTGCTTCTGCACTGAAAAGAGCTGAAAATTAAATAAATATTGTTTGCTAATAACAAAATACCTGAACTAATCAATCTAAAAATTGGAAAGGTTTACTTCAGCTCAAGTATCAGTTTCCAGCTTATGGTCAATTGGCTCTGTGGCTTTGGGGCTGGGGTTGCATAGTACACCAGAGCAAGAAACTGAACAGAGGAAGTCGCCTACCTCATGGCAAGGAGAAATGGAAAGGGCTCCAAAATCCTCTTCAGGGACACAGCTCCAGTGACCCATTTCCTCCTAGTAGGGTTTATGTCATAAAGGTCCCACCATCTCCTCATAGGGTCACAGGCTGGGAGCAAAGCCTTCAACACATAACCTTTAGGAGAACCCATACTGAAGCATATGAACTTCAAATCCAGTTTCTAAAGTTTAACTGACAGGAGTCTCTCCAGCATTCTCCATGGGCTCCATTTTCCCTACATCCTGGAGCCTTGCTTTGCTCTCCGATGTTCCCTGGCCTCCTTGGGCATTCATTACCCTCCCTGAACCCTAGTCATGGTATCACAGAGAGTTGGGCAAATTGAATCAAATCTTCTCTGTGAGAAATGGTATTGCTGACTTTCAGGCTGCATGATTCTTTCATGTAACTTGATGGCATGAGACGCATGCTTACTACTACGTGCTGTCTTTTGCATACATGGAATGCCTATGCTCCTTAAGCACATGCTATCAACTCACCCCTACCTATGAGGAAACTCAAGTGAGATCCATCAACACATCAAGAGGGAAAGTACATTTGAGCATGTCAGAGTTGGGAAGCACACAGACAAAACTTGAACTCACATCTAGTTGGATCCCTGGATCTTTGGGGCCAGGGACACACAGTGGCACAGCACCTGCCTGGCAAGCACAAGGCTCTCAGTTCAATTCCTGGTACAAAAAAAAGAAAAAGAAGAAGAAGAAGAAGAAGAAGAAGAAGAAGAAGAAGAAGAAGAAGAAGAAGAAGAAGAAGAAGAAGAAGAAGACAATCTTGTTTCTCTTTGAATGATGTTTCATAGATGAGAAAATAAGTATGTATTTTTGAGTCTTAATATATATTTTATTTTTGTTTATTTGTATTAGTATACATCTGTATACCTAATAATTATATTCACAAATTGGTACAGATATAAAACATCTCAATTTTTGTCTCTTACCACTTCCTTCCCTCACTTCAAAATCTTTGTCCCCTTATCATTTGCAAAAGCTCTGAAGAAACATGTTTAACAAAACCATTAGTTGAGGGCCAGCCAAATAGCTCAGTGGATTAAAACACCTGCAAGCAGGCACACGGGCTGGGGGTTCGATCCCCAGGCCGCCCCCAGGACAGGGTAAAATGGCAATTGAGACTAGATGTAGTGGTACATGCCTGTAATCCCAGCTCTTGGGAGGCTGAAACAGTAGGATCACTGCAAGTCTGATCTAGTAGTAAGACCCTGAACACCCTGTAGACCCTTCCCTAAAATACAAAAGAAAGAAGGCAGATGCCACAACAAGGGCTCAATCCCTGGTGTGCTGTGCCAGCCCCACTCCCACGGCATGCTGAGACTGCAATTCAGACTGGGCATGGTGGCACGTGCCTATAATCCCAGATCTTTAGGAGGCTGAACACAGGAGAATCACTAGGAGTTTGCGTGTAGACTCTGTAGACCTTTACTAAAAAAAAAAAAAAAAAAAGTTGAATACCTCTCATCTTGTTCTTCTAACTGTATACCATTTTTCATTTCTTATCAATTAGTATACTGTCTTTACAATAAATTAAAACAAATAAAATGTAAAATAGACAAGACAAAAATTAAGATTTATTGTAAGTATTAATGTTTAATTATTTGACCAACCTTGCATACCTATATCTATTAATTTGAATAACAGATTTGATGATACAAATGTGTAATACAACAACCATTGTTAAATTTTTATTCTTATTTTGAAATTCTAAGGGTTAGGCATATAGCTCAGTGGCATAAGTGCCCGTCTGGCAAGCAGAAGGTCCTGAGTTGAATCCCCACTACCACAAAAAGAAAAAAAAAGACTGTACCAAATGCATCGCTGTTTGTTATTCTGTTTCTGTCTTTGTTTCTGCTATTTGTTTTTACTCTTTGAAATAAAATTTAAGTAAAAAAAGCAAAAGAAAAAGAAACTTGTTTAAGACTGCTAGTGATGTCATTATTTTCCCCTGGAACAACACTAAAGAAGAGAAGACAGCCTCAGGCTCAGCGTGTGCCCTGGGCCTCACTGGTCCACGTCCTCTCTGCCACTGGTGTGTTCCACAAGCCTTGGTGGCAATGCCCAAGCTCAGTCCTCACCCTAAAACCTGCAACTCAGAATCACAATCTGCATTTTCAACGAGGTCCTCAGTCATTGTCCAGCAATTCTGCCCTTGAGAGGCAAGGTCCAGATTTAAGAGATGTCTTCTGATGTGACATGACAGCCCCTAGCGAGTGGGGGCCTAATTCTCCAATTCTACTGGAGAATTGCATGCAACCTCTCGTTCATGTACATGAATGCACAATTTGGGTGAATAGACGGGCAGCTGAAAGCAGAGCTCGGTACCTCGCCTCTGTAGCTATGCTGACGTGATGGGGAGAACCACCTACACTCATTGACAAAATCCAAAAGGGAAGGAATAGGAAAAAGCTACATCTGCCTCCACACCGCCCCCACCCGCAGCCACCACCTCATCATCTGAATCACTGCGACTCTTGGACTTCAGTCCCTCTCGTGCTGGAATGAGAAGAGATGCAGGTGTAGCCACCCCCTCGCTCCCTCCCTTTTGCTCACTTACCTCAGCTCTGCTTCAGGCTCTCTTTCTATTTCTGGATAGCTAACTCAGCCAGCGCTGAGTAATTCCCAGCTCCAGGGTGGCACCCACCTTGCAAAGGTCTAACAACCAACTTTCATCATCTCTGCTGTTTCCTGTTTATATTTCCGTTCTGGCAAAAGTGAAGAAGAAGCATTTTTAGAAAGTATCATAATGTTTCTGAGGCTATAGTGGAATGCAGTCAGTAGTTTTCCAAAGGGGTAGCTCGTGGAAGTCTTCCAAGATCTTGCTGGAATGCAAATAGATCTTGGGTTTCCAATAAGCTGTCAGGAATGGGGGGTCCTCAGCTATTTGTTTTTACTCTTTGAAATAAAATTTAAGTAAAAAAATTAACCCTAACCAATTACAATAATAATCAGTTGAAACATGAGTAAAAACTGAGTTTGACAAAAACCATTAGGAATTAACATTGTGTAATTATATATATATATATATATATATATATATATACATATACATATATATAGTTGATATGTACTACAACTTAATAGCTTGTATGTACATAGTTTAAAAATTAAAATTCCTTACCTACGTCTGGCACTGCCCTACCCAAGGGTGAATCCTTAGCACTGTCCTCAGTCTGTATTCCTCCCTCAACTGACTCTTTGCTTTCAACTGTTCTCCCGGAGACCACATTCTGTCACAGAATCCCTCCCACATGCCATATCCTAAGGAGGTTCTTTACTGGTAGCATTCAAAGACAGCATTCTAAGGAGCACACAGAGTTCTATTCTGATGCTATGCTGAGCTTCTGGGGCAGTGGACCTCCAGCTGGCTGCACATCAAACCCACAGTGGAAAGTTAAGCCACGCACTAACCTTTGGAGGACAGCAGCCATGGGTGTCTTTCTCCTGTAAGCACTCTGTGGGTGACTTTTGATATGGCTTTTCTGTGGGATGCACTTCAAGATTCTGCCCCTGGCTATATCCCATACTTAGAAGCAGATATGACAACCTATGTCCCCAGATTGTATTGGACAACTAACACAATAAATACCAAGATAGATGTGAGGTCCAGGATAAATATCACGTTAAGTAGATGTGTTATTATCTTCATGCAGGGGAAGGGAGAAAAAATAAGGGCATTTCTTCCATGTTTACTTAAAAATGATGTCTCAACTTGACATCCTATTTCAATGTTAGGAAGTGCTTTAAAGTCCTGATGTGTGGTGGATGCCAACTGGTTGTCAACCCAGCTGAACTGAGTTAGCATGATGCTCAGTGAGGAGGCCCACCTGAGGACTGTTGCCAGCAGCATGAGAGTCAGAAATAGAAAAGCTGCTGGAAGGCAGCTGTTTGGAGAAGCTGTTGGAGCTGTTGGAAGCTGCTGGCTCTCTTGGGCTATTCTACTGGGTGATCTTGTCATCCTGGCTTTCCTGATGAATTGGTTGTTCTCATCAGAGGAGGAGCTTAAGACCTAGCTGTTACTGAGAATGGTTACAGTTCATTTTGGGGAATTCTGGGCTTCACCTTGAGCTTTACTTCCTAACTCTGGAGGGGAAGATGGTGCATTATTCAGTCTCCTGGAGAAGCTTGGCCTGCTGGCTTTCCCGATGGAAACTCAGCTTTCTCATGATCAGAGGAGCTTGAGACCTCAGTGTCACTGAGGATGGCTGTGGCATCTTTCAGGGTAGCTCTGGTTCTTGAACATTGCTTCCTGCCTCCAGTGCCGACCCTTCAGCCTGCTAGCACAGATCCTTCATCCCACTGACAGACTTTCTAGCTTCCATCACTGATGTTTGGGCCTTCCTTGTGCAAAGCCATGAAGGAGGCCTGCATGAGACATTGTCTTGAGCTCTAGGTCTCCAGCTGGACTCATGGGGGAAGCATTGTTACAGGCTCTAGGTCTTCAGCTGGACTTGTGCAGGACATTGCCTTGGGATCCAGGCCCTCAGCTGAATTCTTTGGTCTTTAGTGTGTGGACAGATTTCCTGCACTTCCTTTGCATGTGATTCTCTGGGTGACTATTAGAAAATAATGCCACAAAATATGTGTCTGCATTGTATTGTTCCCTTTGCAAAACCCTAAAGCAGAAAATGACCCATGAGGGACAGGTACACCAGGTACAAAGAATGAAGCCAGAAGGAAAGGAAGACCACAAGTCTTCTTACCTATGGTGCAGGTGCTGAAGTGTTGAATGCAATACAGCTTCTGTGGAGGCTGTAAATAACTAATATTTATTTCTTGGAAAATGACCTTGCAACATTTTCCTGTGCAATATTTTCTGTGGTAGACAGTACTCTTATAATTCTGCACAGAAAGAGCAATGAGAACCAAATGAAACACAAATCTGAAATCATCAACACGTGTGAGGAAAACCTATTACTCATGGAGGCTAATGCTATTATGAATGGTTTCCCTTTACGCTTTTCCAGTAATTCATTGGATCAAAAAGACATTTCAGAGGTTGTAAAAATGGGTAGTGAAATATCACTTTTGTGCTGTTTGTTTTCACCTTGTCTCAACATTATGATGAAAACACATTTTCATGATGGTGTGGAACAATGACTGCATCTTGCTGCCTTCAGTGCACTGCTATTAAAGACCTTCAGATCTGTAAGATAAAAAGAGTTTCTGGACGATGGCTAGTGTCAACAGATACGCTAAACACAAGCAAAAGCAACAGGGAGATCAACATCTTTCACTGTGTGCATTTGTATTTATATCCCAGAATATTAAAAATTGCTGCCTTCAGAGTTGGCATTTTCTGTTGCCAAAGTTCAAATACAGCAGCACTTTAGAAGAAAGGATGGAAATACTCTCTCCTGTGCCCACTGGCACCATGCTTCCCGGTGTTGGATGTGGGCACTCGGCAAGCAGGTGAGGAGGCCTTTCAGGACACAGAGGTCTTAGCCAGAACCCAAGCACCAACACCTCAGAACCTCACACCCTAAATGTGTCAGGTCTGCTTTAGAGAAAGCCTGGCTTCTCTTCATTGCCTTGACCACCCACCATGGTCTGCTGAAACCAACTTATACCAGCTGGGAGACCTGGGCACTTTCTTTTTTCTGTTTTTAGAATTTTGTAAGTCAGTTGCTAAACATTGTAATGATTAAAAATCAAGCTGTATAACCTTTAACTAAACTATAGGAATTGCAAACATAATTATTACTCCAGTACACCAATTCTCAGTCATTTTACTAAATGCTCTACTATCCATGCTTCTGTGCTATTTGCACCTTCTGTATCTTCTATCTAGTGGCGCACCTTTGCATTTAGCAATTTCCTCTGTACTTCAACTTGGCTAAAGTCAGAATATCAATATCATGGAAACCAGCAGCTAGACAAATGAAACCATCTTCATGAGGAGAGTTTTCTGTAAGCATGTATGACATCACTCCAGTGCTACGACACCACCTAAAATCCTACCAGCTCCAAATTGTCTATGCCCCTAGAGAGGCACTGCAGCGTGGCCCACTGTAAATCGTTTCTACATGTGATTTAAGATCTGGTCTACTTGTTACTGATAATAAAAACATTTCTACTCTTATAGGGACACACTGAATTCAAGGTTTAGTTATGCTTTCAATGAGTCCTACCTTAAAACTTCTATTTCTTAGTGGTGCATGCCTATAATCCCAGCATTCTCTGAGGAGAATCATAAGGTGGAGCTCACTCTGGGCAATTTTGTGGTTTAGTAGACATTATGTCAATCAATCAACCAATCAGTTAAAAAGGGCTGGGGATGTAGCTCAATACGAAGGCCCTGGGTTCAATTTCCAGTGCCATTCACATGGAATAAAATGAAATGAAACGAAGTAGTTGCAACTGGACACTGTTTCTTGTTCCTTGGCAAATGCTATCCCATATACTGCCTTATCATCTACTCTTTTCTAGTACTTATCATTCTTTTGCTCACATGATACTCTTAAAATCACGTCTATGCTCTATGAGAGCAAGGAATTCTGTCTGATTCCTTGATATATCTCAAGTGCCTAAAAGCACAGAGCACATATAGTCAGTACTTAAGAAAGACTTGAGAAATAAATGAGTTACGTTTGCAAAAAGCAGCATAAAGCTGGGTTCCAAAAGGAGTAATAGGATTTACTGATTCTGTGACCTGAGGAAATTCAACAAACTTTCTGGGCCTATTTCATAAATTAGTTTAAATAGCTACATAGCTGGGTAGCTACACAGCTCACTAAATAAATTAGATAGAAGAGAGAGAGAAGCAGGGAGGGAGAGAAAGAGAGAAGGAGGGAGGGAGGGAGGGAGGGAGGGAAGGAGGGAGGGAGAGAGAGAGATGATTGATAGATAAATAATGTTGGGACAATGGATGGATGGATGGATGGATGGATGGATGGATGGGTGGTGGGTGGATGGACAGACAGAGAATTTTACACCCATATGAAATAAAATAGCATGATATACATCACTGTGAGTTTCTTGTACATGCTCATAAAATGATACAATCAATTCCTATCACTGTGTGAGATATTTTTGTTTGCACCTAACTAATGCTCGCTGGCGAGCTATGCAGAGCTTCATTCTGTTATCATCATGTAGAATGCCCACACCCTCTGCCCAGGAGGTGGAGTCAGAGTTGGCTTCTCTAGGGATCTTGGGAGAAGCTGTAATGGGGTCGTCATGACAACCTGCTAAGGATATAATACGTTTGCAGCCAGCAGAATGGAGCTCAGGGCAGCACACTGAGATCTGGCCCATGCTGCAGCCCCTGTCAGTCTTCTAAAGACCTCCTAGGGAAAGCAGCTCACACAGAGATTAAACTTGAGATTTCAGTTACTAATGCACTAGTCCACTGCCTGCCTGCCTGTTTTTAGCTTACTAAACATGAAACCTCCAGACGTCAAAAACATGCATTACATTATGCAAATGCCAACATTTGGGAGCCCAAAGACTTGCAAGTGTTCCTCAGTTGTATCCTATAATGAGAAACAGCACATGGTATACTGAGCTGCCCACAGCAGTGGGGACAGAGGGCCGGGGAGATTTGGAGGTGGCCTCAAGTGGTGTTCTGACCACCTGAAGAAAAACAGGGAAGTCATCAGTGTTTTTTTTCCACCTGAAAAAGATTCACTTGAAGTGGAGGTGGGGGACCTTCCTGTTCATAGCCATTCAAGACAGATGTTTTTAAATTGTCATATGTGCATAATACATTTTGAGAAATACCCCCAAGATAGATAGATAGACAGACAGACAGACAGACAGACAGACAGACAGACAGACGGACAGACAGACGGACAGGTAGGTGGGTGGGTGAGTGGGTGGGTAGGTGGACAGACGGTCGGACAGCAGATGAACGGATGGACAACAGACAGACAGATAGATGGATAGATACATTTATCTATCTTGATCCTTTTAATCCCCTCCACTCACCCTGTTTGCCCCCACTGCATCCCATAGTCCCCATCCCTATTTCCAAAAGCATTTACCTCCTTACTACCTATCTCTCCTCTAATTTATTTATATTTTGAGTTTCATTTGATTGATTACCTTCATTTTACTTGTGATGAAACTTCTGGATCCTCCCCAAAATGAGCATGAAAGGGACACCTATCGAATCAGGACATCAGGACAATCAGGACAGTGAAACTAAAGATTCCTAGGAAAGAGGACACCAGAGCTGTTGCAGAAAGTGGCAAGGATGATGGGATGGGTGTGTTTGAAGTGAGGGTGAGGCTATTCAAGGGGATGTGTGGTAATGTGCCTTTGTCATGATTTTTCTTATTGTAAACATTTATAATAGTGTTCAACCACACATTGAACTCTTTAAGCAAATAGAATCTTTTCTTCATTCTTATTTTTACAAGCCGTGTTTACAATACATAACGATCACATTGCTTGTGGGGAATTGGCACATGCACATAACACATCTTAATTCTTTTCCCACCCCCTTTCCTCCCTCTCTTGGACCTTACCCCATTTGTAAAACATTGCTTTAATAAAACAATGCTGGGTTTTTTTGCCTGTTTGCCCACACCTTGGCTATAATTCATGCCCAACATGTTGGTCCTAAACCAAGCATTCTCTGCATTCTGACACTGAGGACTCCCAGTGCCTTGGTTGGTACATTTCTTCAGTCCATTTGGGGGCCCCAGTGAGGGCTGTATTCAGACAAATCCCAGAGCTCTGCAGCTCTGGAAGCCAAGCTCTCCTTTATATATGGGGCAGCAATGGAGCTGTGAAGTGGGCAGTCATTCCTGCCACTGTTTTTCACTTGCATCATATAAAGTCTTTAGTCTTCTCTATTTTAGAAAGAAATTATTTCCCTCTCCCCAATGACAGACTCCTGTAGACACCATAAGAACAGACCTCAAAACCTAGTGTTGCAAGACATCTGGACAGTGTGCTAGCAGTATCGTTACCTAACTTAAAACTTATCATGACTAAGAGCTCATGTTCAGATGTAGTCAAGAGGGGTGGCACTCCCCTGTAATCTCAGAACCTCAGGAGGATTTCAAGTTGAGCCCAGCCTAGGAAACTTAATGAGTTAGCAAGCTCTTGTCTCTTAAAAATATAGATCATAAGGTAGGTGAGAGGGGCCAGCCAAATAGCTCAGTGGATTACAGCATCTGCAAGAAGATGCAGGGATCAGGGGTTCAATCCCAGGACCTGCCATGCCACCCCAGCCCCCAGGGGCATGCTAAAGTGGCCATTGAGACTGGGCATGGTGGTGCGTGCCTGTAATCCCAGTTCTTGGGAGGCTGTAGACAGGCTGATCATTATGAGTCCGATCTAGTAATGTGATCCTGAAACACCCTGTAGACCCTTGCCTACAATACAAAAATAAATAAATAAAGGTAGGCGAAAGGAGAGGAGAAAAGAGGAGAAATGGGGAGGGGAGAAAGGAGAATGGCATGGAGTGGTGTGGAGGGGAGTGTCATGACATGGCGTGGCATAGCATGGCGTAGAATAGAACAGTGCTGGTGGTGTGCCTCAGGATAAAAATCCTATGTTCACTCCTCAGTAATACAAACAATTGTTTTTCTATGTTAATAAAATACTCTTTTAAATAGTAATTGTACTGTTGTAAAGAAAAGTACTGGTTACTCTTTTTTTTTTTTTTTTTTTTTTTTGTGATGCTCCTACAGGTTCTTTTACTAGCGCATATTGTTTCCCACCTAGACAACGAATTGGTAGAGAAAGGGACAGTTCATTGTGAAATTTACACATTGTTTTAGTGCCTGCAAACTGTGAGCCTTTAAATTAGACAGAAAACATTATGCCTGATCTATATCTTTCTATTTCTATATGCACTAACTGAGAAAGAACATGTCTTTCATCTTTTAATTACAAATGATCCTTAAAAGAGATCCAAATAGGATAAATTTCTCTTTTTTTAAATTTTTTTTTTGTATCTCAATCATTTGACTAAAAGATCACAGAATCTCCAGCTTTCAACACAAAATACAGCCCCTCAGAGTTACAGTACAATCATTTCTTATGTATATTTGGCAAGTTAGAATGAAGTAATGAAAGATACATATATATTAAATATGCAGATAAATATGCAGTTCTAAGAATACAGTTACATGTATTTAAGTAATGGCTTCTTATCTCAGCTTCAATCAACTATAATTTTGCAAAAATTCTACAAATGAAGAGACTTTTGAAATCAGTTGATGATAAGAATTTCTTATTCACTCATGTTTGCAGTACATAAAGTGGACATTCACCTTGGGAAGTATGTTCATGCACATAATGGCTTGATTTTTTATGGAAAAACAAAGTTTAAAATAATTAGAAAACTTAAAATCAAAATAGCGAAACTATGTCCAGTGTTCTCTCTCTAGCACCAGAGTATGTAGAAAGAAATCCATTTTCAGAGTGCTAAGAGTCCTGAAAACATTTCTCATTTCATTTCTTGCATGCTGAGAAAATAAAATATATCACAGAAATTTTAAAGTTTTTTAACTAAGGACAGAACAGTGGATAGAAATGTATCATGATAGAAGAAATGTATCATGAGAAATCTCACCAAGGGAAAAAATATTGATTGAAAAATAGGCTTCAGAAATCCTAGCAATTTTGAATATTCTCAGGCAATAAATAATATGATTAGGTTAAAAAAAGATGTCTATAATCTCCTTCTTAATTATTTTTATTAGCCCATGTTTGTAGTATGCAATTATCACATTTGTTATGAGGGTCTTGTCCACGACATACCTTAATCATTTTTACCTCCCCTCCACTCTGCCCTCCAGTCTCTTCATCTTTTGGTCCCCTTACCATTGCCAAAAGATTTTATCTCCCTTTTACAAGGAATCAAATGAAAAATAAATAAATAGGAAGGCTGTGGTTATATTTAAATAAGGGTTGACATACCTTGGCTATGTGTGTTGCATATTACTGTCCTGTAGCTAGCCTGTACCCTCTTTCCATGAGTCATCAGACTATATTTTTTAAACCTTTGATTCTGTAATAATCTTATTTTATTTTTAAATATATTTTAGTGCAGGGTCTCACTACACAGATTAGACTCATAGTGATCCTCCTATTTTCAGCCTCCCAAGCACTGGGATTACAAGTGCACACCACCACACCCAGTCTCAATCGCATTCTCAGCTTGCCCTGGGTGCTAGACCAGCACAGGATGGAACTCCAGTCTTTTTGTTTGCCTAAGCAGTTGCTTTAATCTTCTGAGCTATCTGGCCTACCCTAATTCTGTAATAATTTATACTTACTTAAAAGTTACAATAATAGTGAAAAGAATTCCCATACAGCCTTCATCCAGGATTACACTAAGCAAAGCAAGAAAATAGTGTTAGAGTCCTGTGAACTACACTGAAACTTCTGTTCAACTTTTCAACTTGTCCCAGCAAAATCTTTCATGCCAATAATCAAAGCCAGGTGCCCAGCCCACACTTAATCATCACGCATCTTTAGTGCCTGGTCTTCCTCAGAAGGTCCACTGGCCCTCCCAGTCCTTCCTGACCTTAGAGGGCACTGTCAAGGACTATTGATCAACTCTTCTGTGAAACAGCCCAGTATTTAGGTTTGTGTGATGTTTTCTCATGCATATTGGGGCAATGTGTTTTTGCAAAGAATATATCCAAAGTCTTTCTCAGTGAATTATTCAGGAGTTATATGATTCAGCCTGCTTTATTGCTTTTGATGTTAGTGTGGATCAATACACAAGGTGAGACTATCAAGATTTTCCTTTGACAAATTATTCCTTTTCATGCTCAGCTCAACTCCTGGACCTTTCTTCACCTCCTGATGGGGACTGACAAGCAGGTTAACCCCTGTTGGTAGCCCCAGAAAGAAGACTAACTTCTGTAAAGAAGATGTCTGGTTTGTGTTTCAAAAGGAATTTAAACAGAGGACATGATGGGGTGGTTCTTATAGGATAATTGTGTCAGATAATATGGGAGGAAAGGAGAAGGCTATCATAGGGTACAAGAGGAATGTGAGGTTCATTCTAGGTAAAAAGATAAACTTTCTTAGCTGAAGAAGGCATGGTGTTGTAAAGAGCAGGAGGAGGTGCAAGAGTTACCCTTGGCCATTCAGCCACAGCCAAAATTATAGCAAACATACAGCTCCAGAAGTGTGCCCTCAACAAGGAGAAGAGCCAGGACTTTGGTAAAACCAAAGCAAGATAGTGAATACCTTAACTTGAATGCTGATGGAGAAAACTAGTAGAGACAGAGGAGAGAAATGAGCACCCAGGACAGGCGACCCCGGAGACCATTCCTGGACACTGGGGAAGCTGCCAGAAGAACTAGGATTTCCCTCTACCCTCTACCCTCTACCGTCTACCCTAAATTGGGTCAGAGGACCCTCCCAGGGCATTTTTCCCATACCCCAAAACAAAGATGGTTTTCTGTGAAGACCCAGAGGAGGATTTCGGCAAATAGATCTTGCTGCATCATACCACTTATCCCCTATTCAAGTTTCTGCACAAGTATTCATGCTTTATACACTCAGCATAAAATAATCACAGTTGTGTTTGTCTGAAACTTTCTGAAGGTTCCAACATCATGCAAAACTCATATTAAATCAAGATATAAGGCTGGGGAAATCGATCAGCAGCTTAAGCACCTGCCTGGCAGGCACAGGGTCCTGAGTTCAATTCCCAGCATCAAAAAAAGGAAGTCAATGTGTGTTTTTCCTTTGTCAGTTCTTTTTGTTGACAATCATTGGTCATGTTCTGGAAACGTGAACCAGCCTCCCTCCCCTGAGACTTAATAAAAATTTAAATTATCTACCAAATCCATAGGGATTAACTTAATAACAAAAAATTAACTTACGGGCACAAATAGCTATCTAAGTGATGGTACAATTTCACCCAGCCTTGCTAATCAAGTGTGGTCTTTCTAAGCCCTTTGGAGCATTCGTAATTTCCTAGAGTTCTTTCCTTTTTTGTGGAGCAGATTATTTTGAAATTGAAACACTTAATTATTCGTAAGCGGTTCTCATACTAAAAGCCCGCCTGTGTTCAATTTTGCTGTTGCTTGCTCAGCTTTGCCATTATGATCTCTGTAGGGACACTTCCCTCCACTGAAAAACCAAAGAAAGGTAAAGAACTCAGTAATTTAATTTAAAATATTTCCAGTTTCTAGAGATTTAATGTCATAACACAAAAACAACTTGATAAAATATTCGACTTTGAGGGCCAGGCCTAATAGCTCAGAGGACTAAAGTGCCTGCTTAGGCAGAGCGCAGCGACTGGGGCTCAATCCTGCCCTGCCGTGCTAGCCTCGCCCTTGGTGGGGGGGGCGGGCGATTGAGACCGGGCATGGTGGCACGCGCCTGTAATCCCACCACTTGGGAAGCTGAAAACAGGAGAATTACTACAAGCCCGATCTACTTAGTGGGACTCTGTAGACCTACCCTAAACATGGAAGGAAAAAAAAAAAAAAAAGCAAACAAACAAAAAAAACCCAAGAAATTCGACTTTGAGAAAATCTAATCTATATTTAGCTAAATTTTTAAATTTAAGAGCGCTTCTTTTTCTGAGGTATACCTGTAAGATTTTTTTGGCATGGTCTAATAGG
This sequence comes from Octodon degus, assembly GCF_000260255.1. Taxonomy (NCBI): domain Eukaryota; kingdom Metazoa; phylum Chordata; class Mammalia; order Rodentia; family Octodontidae; genus Octodon; species Octodon degus. Next base: position 4,238,910 of record NW_004524780.1, read on the forward strand.
ATTGACCATAGTATAGCTTAGACATCCTGTAAAAAGACTAGAACTATATTTTAGGTGTTTGTTTGTTTGTTTTTACTTAAGAAATTGTGACATTCTGAGGTAAAACTAAAAGAACAACAAACTGAGCGCTCCCTCCCATTTAGAAACCCTAACACTGGAAATAGACATTTGATTTTAATTGCTTCTGGAGCCCCACTGGCTCCCCGAGTCCCGAATCTCTGTGTCCTCAGATGTTGGCAGGCGATCCCACTTGCTCTGCTCCACAAGCTCTTTCTCTCTTCTTCTTTCCAATTCTCTGGACTTCGCTTTTCTTAGCATGTTAAAGAAATTGGCTTTTTGCTATATTTGGGGAGAAATTGGCTTAATAATTTTTCAAAAGTGCTTATCGTTCGAGTCCCCAGGACACATAAACCAGCCTTTAGGATACACTTCGAATCTTGAACTAGCATTTATTACTGCGGCACTTTCACAAAAGGAGCCCGATAGCGTTCTATGTTCATCTAACCTTTTCTCGGAGCATCATCCGTCAGCACTACAGATGCCATTGATATTCGCATTAGTTTAATCTTCTTCAGTTTTGCTATGCACCTCCTGATGATTTGGGAAAAATGTCTTTGTCCTTCCTGAAAGTAGAGCTTCTAGTTCTATATTACGGGTGCACACTCACTGTGGTCCTCGTAGTTAAGTGGCTTGGCTTGGTTTGGCTTCATTTCTTTCCGCACCAACTGCATATAAATGTTCAGACTGCCCCTCAAATTCCATTTCCCACATTGATTTCAAAAGGAAAAATAGGGCCGGTGAGATAGCTCAGCAGTCTAAAGCCGTTGCTCAGGCAAGCTTAGGCAAGCCCGCAGGATCCCTGGCACCACATGCCAGGCCAGCCCCTCCCCCAGCGTGGGCTGAGCCTGCCCCCCCCCCAAAAGAACAAGGAAATGTAGTGCAGTGATGATGAAGCTGCCTCAGCACCTCCTTCTCCACGTCTACTCCTTGCAAAGCCACTCATTTCTTTCAAGATAGGAATTTTACCAAATGCTTTAGAGTGAATGTGTTTTACAGGCAAAGGAGAAGAAGGTGAGTAAAATTGTCACCTAGGGTTTTTCAAATCATTTTTA
>NW_004524780.1:4241291-4246136 GCF_000260255.1 Octodon degus
CTGTCCTCCACAGCTAAAAGGTTTTTTTAGCTGTAAGTTTGTGATACCTAATAGTTATAATTCATCTTGTGAAGCCAGTGCAGGTGTACATAATGACATGATTGCTTTCTGTTTCTTTACTCCTGAACCTTTTCTTCTCTCCCTTTCCCCAAACTCCTTCCCATATCTAAAGCCTACCTTCCCATTTCCTACTATCTCTCCTCTATTTTTACTTTTTATTTTATATTTTATGTGTCTCACCTACGAGAAACCTTGTGATACTTAATTCTCTGTGTCTGATTTACTTCACTTCACATTATGGTCCCAAGATCCATCCATTTTGCTACAGATGATGTGAATTCTTTCTTCCTTATTGCTAAATAAAATTACACTGTGATTAGATGGCACATTTTCTTTGTCCATTTCTCTGTTGATGGCCATTGAGGCTGTCTCTGGAGCTGAGCTATTGTGAACTGCACTGTTATCAACACGAGTATGCCTGTGTCACTGGAGCATGATGTCTTTAACTCTTTCAGGAAAATGCCCAGAAGAGCGTTAACTTTTATGTCTTACACAGCTTCTGACTCTCAGTTCTCTTGGCTATAAGGAAGATGATAGGGTCTGTATTAATTTCCTGGGGCCACTGTAATGAAGCATCATACCTGAGTGGCTTTCAAGAACAGAGACTTATTCTTTCTTGGCTCTGGTGGCTGAGAGTCTGACATCAAAGTGCAGTTGAGCTGGCTTCTTCACAGAACAGCAGGACAGAATTGGTTCTCCAATTGCACCTGGTGGTCTACTGATCATCTCTGGTGATCCTAGACATGTGGAAACATCATGATTAACTCTGCTTCCATTTTCCTGGGGTCCTTCTCCATGCATGTGTCTGTGTCCAAGCATGGTGCTCAGGGCCAATCACAGTGCATCATGAACTCACCTTAACTATTAATTAAATCTGCAGGGACCTGATTTCCAGATGAAGTCACATGCTGGGGTATTTAAATTTTTTTGTTTTGACATAGCGCAACCTCTAACAGCATCTGTTCCACGGGGTGACTGTAGCTTCCCATGATTAGAAACTGTTTGAATAAATCCTTCATTTATAAATACCTGCAAAGGAGAAAGAATGGACTAGTCAGGTTTAAGTTACTATAATAAAAAGCCTGAGGCAGGATAGCTTGAAATAAAAGGTCCAAGTTTTGAAAACTAAAAGATTGAGTTAGGCGGCACCATTGGCTTGGGTCTAATGATGAAATAAAGACCAATCAGGTCATGGTGGCAGAAGTAGTGATCGGAGAAAGGGATCTTGTCTCAAGACAGAAAGCAGAGAGCTGAGAGAGGCTGGGCTTGCTTCTTCATGTGATTTCTTTTCTCCTCTTAGGAAAGTTACCCCAGTTTCCCATAAAACAACTATTTCTCTGAGTACTGTACTTCTGTGAGCCAAGGACTTTCCCAGGGCCTTCTCTTAAGAAGCCCCCACTATGCCAGTGCTATGCACACAACACCTGAGTGTGTGAACACCACCCCCCACACCAACTATTGCAGAAGTAGCTGCCATATGAGTGACACAGGGCTTGATCTGAACCTCAGACCTGCCAAGAAGCTGTGTGAGTTTACCAAGCCTCAGCATTGTTTATTTGGTTTTTTAATCTTTTTATTTATTTATTTGGTACAAGGTCTCACTACGTAGCTCAGACCTATAGTGATCCTTCTGTCTCCACCTCCCCAGCACTGGGATTATAGGCCTGTGCCACCATGCCTAGTTTCAGTGGCCAGCACACCATGTCCCTGGAATTCCAGGGTCAACAGGGGATGTGGTACCAGGGATTGAATCCAGGTCCTTCCACTTGCCAGGCAGGAGCTTAAACTGCAGAGCTATCTCCTTGGCCCTGCATTGCTTTTTGTAAAATAAAAAAAAACTAATACAACAGAGTATATTAAATGTTTATCATAGTAACTAGCCCAGAGCTAAGTTTCAGTAGTGTTCAGTTTTATCAAAATGCACAAAAAACTAATATGATATTGTATCTTAGACTCTTCTCTCCTTTCTAATTAATTATGCCATTTATTTCCCTGGATATCCTCAGCAAAGACTAAACACTTAAAAGTTTCAGTTATCTTATTAATTGGTTTTGTTTCATTGACATTCTATAGGAGTCAAAGTACTTGTCTTGGAAAGGTAGATTATTTTAACTATATAAAATGTATTTAGTCATTCTTTTATATTAAAATACTAAAGCCAAAGTCTCTGTAAGGACAGAAATTCCTAAACAAAAGCTAATGTAAATTTTAAAGTGATTTTAATTATTTCTGAAAAAATAAAAAAGGTTTAAGAACTATTCATTAAGAAGATGGTTTTGGAATGTAACACTGAAGAGCATTAAAAGAAACTATACTTAACAAATACTTAACTGAAAATGACATGTTGCAGCAGGAAGTGGGTGCTTTCACTCGTCAGGAGCTACACTGAGGATAAGATACTCCTCATTTCAGCACCCTCTTCCTTTTTCTTTCCCCCAGCATTGTTAGCAAGAAGGGTTATGCATACACCAATCACATATACACCTCACTGAAGCAGAACTTTAAGAGGGGTGTTGCTTACCTGCTACCTCTTGTCACTCCAGTTTAACTAGCTGTTTATAATAACACATCAGGGCTGTTAAACATAGTGTGGAGCTTGGATAAAATGAGAAAATTTCCTTCTGAGAAAAGTATGATATAGTTTGATCTTAACTGTCCCTAAAACCTCATGCATTGAAGATCTAGTCTCCATTGCAGCATATATTATTTGTTGCTGTTGTTAGCATCAATATAATTGTTTTCATTTTTTTCTTCTCTAACACATGTTCTATTATTTTTAAACTACAAGAATTTCTCTGTCTTGAGTGATGCACCTAATATTTTGGGTGTTCATTTCTCTTCCTCCTTCCCTGGATACACATAGACTTTACAATTTGGTTTTCATTTTATAAAGAAGTTCAGATCTCAATTGTAAAAGGGGCCACCTGTGAAATATCCAAAAGTTATTCAAAAACTGTTCAATATGATTATTACTACTTCTGCTCTCCATCTGAGAAATACAAATTACTGAATTCTTTATTATTTCCCATTGCTCATTAATATATTTCTGGATTAAATTCTGATAAACATTTCCACTCTCACCCTGTGTCAAAGAAAGCAAGAAAGGCTTCTTGCAGTCACCCATAACAGATGATAAGAAGGGGATTTCCATTTCCCCGTCCAAACACCAGGATAGCCCATGTCTAATGCCACTAAAAGAATTAGCCATGCCAATTTCATTTAGGCTCTGAACTCTGGCACCCTTTGGTCTTGTGTCCCCAGAATATTTATGTTATTCCTAAGAAAAGAGGACTTCCAGAACTCACACATCATAACATTCAATGCATAAACACAAAAATCGTATTCAGGTGCCCTCAAAACACAAGCTGGATTTGTTCAGAATGAAAGAATCTTTCATGGAAGAGTCTATGTGCAGATGACAGAGCAACTACAGCATGCCACATGGCCTCTCTTCTCTATGAGGAAGTGTCTTCTTCAACTCTTCTAAGACCGTGACCCTAATTATTTCAGTGGGCTCGTCCTCTCAGAAGTTGTGGAATTCATGTTCCATGCTTGGGGTCTCTGTTCTTGGAGACAGATTACTGCCAGTCATGTCCTCCATCATATGTATATACATTCACCGAATTTGGTGAAGATCCTCAGGAAATGTCTGGTGAGGACCTATGATGGTCATGGCAAAGGAAAAGACCTCAAAGACCAGAAAAGCATGTGCCACCCTGAGTCTCCCATTCTGGAGAGAAGTATTGTGAGATCTGCAAAGGCTCTAATGTTTCAGTGTGTGTGCTTGTGTGTTAGTGCCAGTAAGAGTGCATTTTCACACTGGGTTCATTCAACCTACACTTTAACTGTTCATGGCCTGGTGTTGGTGGGCAGCCAGTATTTACTCTGATTTGTTCAAATCTCAAGCAAGATGAAGTTTGTTCAACTACATGTATCTCAACCATTCTGCACCTGAGTTTTTCCTAGCTGGTGTAGTGAATGCTAAACTTCTCTCAGTTGAAATAATGACAGGTTAACTAGAAAAGTTATGACAATATTTTAGCTCTAGTAAGTAAAATGAGTCAACTGTACAGCTCAGCAAAAGTATTTTCATGAATTTTTTATAGTTAATGGGACATAAAAATCAAGAGAGCCTTATCATCTGTAACCCTTAGAGTTGATGCTAAAGCTTTGATTCCTTAGTGACTTTATATCTGGTATTATTTTCCAAGGATTCCAAAGAATATCTCTTGACTTCTGTTCACTTCCTCTGTGGTCATTGAAAATATTTTCCTTAATATTATGAAGTGCTTTAGAGCTCAAAACTGGCCAACTGGGGCTGGGGAGATAGTTCGGCAGTCTAAGTGCCTGCGTGGCAAGCTCAAGGACCCGGGTTTGATCCCCAGTATCACGTTCCTTGCCAGCCCAGCTCAGGCCCTGCAATGAGCCAACCAGCAAAATCGGGTGTGGTGACACATGCCTGTAACCCCCACACTGGGGAGGCTGAGACAGAAGGATCACTATGAGTCTGAGCTGCATAGTGAGACCCTGTAACCAAATAAATAATTTTTTTTTAAAAAGCAACTGTCCTGGGCCAGGGAGATAACCCAATAGAATAAGCATAAGCATTTTCCTGGTAAGCACAGGGTCCTGAGTTCAATCCCCAGTACCACAAAACAAAACAAAACAAAACAAAACAAAAACTGTTTAATCTTCTGAGTCCTTACAGTCCACTAGCTCATTCAAATGTCTGCACTATACATGAAGTGGATGTTCACTGTACAAAGAACAAATAAATAAATAAAT
>NW_004524780.1:4252316-4254042 GCF_000260255.1 Octodon degus
TGGATTTGAAACTGTCTCATTGCTATCTGTTTATCAGTAAAACTTTTAAAAAAAGTAATGAGCTGTATGACAAAAGGAAGGTGTATAAAGAGAAAAATAGACCAAATGAATGCCATTCCATGGTGAGACTAAGGGAGGATTAAATACATGAGAAGTGTTATACATCATTGCGTTCACTTGACAATGAAGTTGGGTCACCCCCAACTTCCAAACATAGGATGGCTGATAGGCAAGACAACTAAATGTGTTCTACACAATTACTTTGGAGAACCAGAATCAAAACTACATCTCAGCTGTCAACAAGACTGATTTAAGTAGGGCTTCCAGATAGCTCAGTGGACTAAAGCATCTGCTTAGGCAAACACAGGGACCAGGGTTTGATCCCCCCCTGCCTTCTTGGCCCCAGTCCTTGGATATGCCCAGATGGTGACTGAGACTGGGCATGATAGCGCGCACCTGTAAATCCCATTGCTTGGGAGGCTGAAAACAATAGAATCACTATGAGATGGATCTGTGTAGTGAGACAATGTAGACTGTACAAAAAACGTAAGAGTGATATAAATGTGAATTTTAGTGGAAAACCTCTCTACAAGGTTATAACTACTCTATGATTTTCATGTATTTTGATTACTATGACTTTTTTATTTTAGCTTGCCAATAATTGTATTTTATTTTATTTTTGCTTTTTTATTCATTTTAATGAACTAAAAAAGATAAAATAGCAATGAAACATTTTCAAAACATGTTAGTAGGACAGTTATAAGAATATCTTATATATACATACATATATGTACAATCACTAAAAGTGATCCTTTATTTATATCCCTCCCTTTTATTTATTTATTTATTTTTTTAGTTTGTCAGAGATAGATATTCTGTTGCTGTTAGAGAGGCTATATTTGGAAAAGTCTTTAAAAGACCTTTTCATACTTGATGCCAGTCAAAATAGTGTAGGTACATGAATTCAGCAAAATAACCCAATATCGTCCAATAGTCCATGATAGTAGTGAGCTATCAGCAGAACTGACAATTTTCAGAAGTTTTTGACTTGAGCCTTTTATAACCCAGTATATTAATATAGCTTTACTTTTTATACCACATAGTTATACTTTTCTTCTGGATGGTTAAGACCAAGTTAGAGCAAGATCTATATAACTAAAATGTAACTTTTGCTATCTGATAAGGTCAGTCAAATCCCCTCAGGATTTACCCTGGAACCAAGTACAGCATCCTGTGGATCTTTTCTCTGTGTCAGCCATCTGCATGAGCCATGGCCATCACTTCACCAATTTTCCCTCTGTGAAAGCCTGAGAGAATTTGTTCTATCTTGCTGACTCACTTTAGGCACACTCTACATCATCGATCACCTTCCTCTGTGTCCCCATAATCTCCTTGATCAGAAAATTTGGGACACCACTTAGTTACAGGATGTCACAGCACAGGTTCCCTTATGTCCTGAGTCCTCACTAACCTTGACTGGCTAGGGCTAAAATATTGGCTATACTTTTGGCCTGTCTATCTCTCTACTTTTTGGTCTGCAAACTTTAGTTGTGAACCATCCAGAAGAGAAAATTAATTACATTATTATCCTATAACAGAGACAGTTACCCACAACATCACTATCTGTCTGAATATCACATACCTTAGACATAAACTGAAACAGCCATTTTCCAACAACCATGAATGTTCTAAAATTTAAATCCCTATGGAATGTTAAAAAACCAAA
>NW_004524780.1:4254142-4256408 GCF_000260255.1 Octodon degus
CCTTCTACTTCTGAGACTAAGTTCGTGCCCAACAACTTTATCCACAGTTTGGAAATACCAGTTAGAACACATTGTCTCTCAATTTACTCAAAATATGTGAATTTCCAGGAGGAACGAGTTTGTGGCAAAACCAACTAGCTTTTGCCTAACCCCTTCTCAGCCAAGAAATATGTTTCACCAACAGCTAATGTCTAGCATGATTGATTCATGGTAAATCTCTCAGAACAATGTCACTCCAATCATTAGAAGCATTTATTTTCTTTGTTGGAATCATTTAACCTCTTTAGAAGCAATAGAAGTTCTTAAAAATAACTTTTATGCCAGAAGTTGAATAACTTTGTGCAGCTTGTTTTTGTTTTTACCAGAATATGTAGAGAACTTAATGAGATGCCATATGTCAAGTCTGGAGTCAGATTAAAAACAAATAATTAAAATATATGCCTTTTCCATCAAAACAGATTGTGCTATGTTGGTGGAAGGAAGTTGAATCTGACATGTCATGTTTTGACAGATTCTTTTTTTAAGAAAAATCAGTCATATTGTTAGAAGTATTATACTTGAAAGTTGTATTTTTCTTCATGTGGAACAAGAAATAGGAAACTTAAAACTGTGGAAAGTTTGAAGTTATAATTAATTAAACCTGCCACAGCCATTCACCTCCTCTAATGAAGTAAGGAGGCACATATTTAGAGACATATGGAAATATCGCAGGAAGACAGAAAATATGTGAAAGAAATGATGAATATTTTATGGGTGATGATGGTGTGCGTGTGTGTGTGTGTGTGTGTGTGTGTGTGTGTGTGTGTGTGTGTTTGGGTCATATCACATGTCCCCTAAATTCAGGTGGACATTGACTATGCAACTAATTATTTCTCATTAAGGAAAGATATTTCCCTGCTATTTTGAATTGAAAGATTGGTTAATTCTTATTGATTTTTTTCCAATTGAAATACAACTCTGCAGGAAACATTTCTAGTACGTATGAGAACAGAATGTCTATAAATAATCAGTTTCTATTCCTACTTTCAAGAAGAGCACAGAAATAAAACACTCATATCTCACTTTGATCAGTTCCACTGATGGTGCCCTTCCTAAAGAAGATGCTAAATACAACAACCTGATCTTGACCTTTATGTATAGTAAGGGCTTTTCAACCTCCAACTGGGTCTTCCTGAGCAGGATAGCATCAAAGTATTGGAGAAGCATCACAATGCTTAGCATCTGTTTTGCTAAGCAGATGTCACACAAGGAGCTAAGTGAGCTTTGAGTTCCCATTGGTTCCACATAGATGGTCAAATATAACAATTTTTGCCAAGAAAGAAGCATAGAGGGGCTCAGAGCCCATGGGTCAGTGTGGGTAGATTCTGTGAGCACAGGTGCTCACTCTAAATACTTTAAAATCCAAACCCTTAAAACTATGTGCTCTTCTGACAGGAAAACTCAAAGAGTCATTAAGGAAATTTAGCACCAGCTGTTTGGGACAAAGTCTCACACCATTGCAGATCTTTGAGCAGATCTCTTGAAGCCAAAATTGCACAACACTGTAGTTCACTTGCTCTTTAAACATCGAAGAACATGCCCACCTTGTACTCCCTGGAAGTGAACAGCTTGGCTTTATCCAGAGATCCCTTTGTAGTTTCCTGTCAGAATTCACCCTCAGCTAAACTTGCTTCTTTTCTTAGCAACACAGCCAGTCTCAACTCCCTTGGGATTTTGCTGTTGGCCTGAAGAAGGTAAAAGAGACCGTGCCCTTTTCTGCAGACAACCAATTTCATGAGCCACATGCTCATGACAAGCTGACAGTCTGTGAAGTGTTTGCATCTGGAATTCAGGAAACTGGTTTGTAACCCCAGACCTGCTCTTAACTCATCTGGTGGCCTTTGACATCACACTAACTTTTATCTCGATTTCCCTCCCTAAACTTGGAGTTCTCCCCCACATTTAGCCCACAAGCTAATTGAAAACAGACAGGAAGGAACTAAAAGGATGGAGCTGGGCATTCTGGGGAGGAACAAGTTTACAGAAGAACAGAGTTCCAGTCTGGGACTTACTGAATGTAAGTATTATTGCTATTAAAGTCCAGCTAGAAATGCTGAATAGGCACTTTTAAATAAGGAAGTAGGCACACTTAGCTTAGTGAGTGGTTAGAATTTGTTTGCACCTTAAAAGTAATGAGCTGGGCAGTGCCTCCCCCACCCCACCCGCCGAGTAGGATTTTCTGCCGAGTTGCGGGAGCCCCCAGACCCAGTCCTAGCCCAGGTCCGGT
>NW_004524780.1:4256508-4263035 GCF_000260255.1 Octodon degus
TAATTTTATTACCTTTTCTATTACACACATTTAAAGAAACTATAGCAGTAATTGATTTGACTTTTGCAGCAGTACACATTTAGAAGACCAAAATGACAGGTATTTTAAGCATTGTTTCAGGATGACACATTGCAGTGCACGTGGTAGTTGCTTAGTTCACAGATATCAACATATACAGTTAGTCAGGGTGAGAATACTACCCATTAACTGTGATTTTCAAAAACCTGATGGAAATTTTTAGGACTATTGCCTTAACCATCTTGTTTATACAAATGTATGGTTTTGTTCCTACCATATTTCCTGACTTTGCTCCTTTCTCTCTCTTCATTATTTAATCTTTAAGTTCTCTCTTTCCATTTAACTACTATACCTTTCAATTTTTATTTCTTCTTCTGAGTTCTTACACTAGGGAGACAATATATTTACACATATGGGTCTGGTTTATTTCACTTATGAATATAGCATCAACTTTCATTCACTTACATACCCAGTCTTTGAGTTTACTTTTCTTTATAGCTGAGTAATACTCCATTGCATAAAACACCATATGCTTTTCATTCATTCCTCAGTGATGCGCATTTTGGTTGTTTCCAAGATTTGGCTATCACAAATTGTGCTGCTATAAACATAGGCACACATATATCACTATGAAATGATGGTTTCAGTTCTTTTGCAAAAATTCCCAGAAGGGAATAACTGGATTGAATGGGATTTCCAGTCCTAGTAGGTTTGTTTGTTTGTTTGTTTGTTTGTTTGTTTGTATTTTAAGGGAAGGGTCTACAAGGTGTTCCAGATCTCACTACTACATCGAACCTGTAGTGATCCACCTGTTTACAGCCTCCAAAGAGCTGTTATTACAGACTTGCATCACCACACCCAGTCTCAATTGCCTTCTCAGAGTGTTCCAGAGGTGGGGCAGCCACAGAAGGCTCAGGGATCAAATCCTCGGCCCCTGTTCCTGCTGGCGGGTGCTTTAATAAGCTGAGCAATTTGGCTGGCCTTTCCAGTCCTAGTGTTTTGAGGAGTCTTCACACTGATTTCCATAATGCTTGCACCAGTGTACATTCCCCCCAGCAGTGGAGAAGGGTTCCTTTTTACCCCGCAGGCTGTCCAACGTTTTTGTTGGTTGACTTCTTTATGATAGCCACTCTTCCTGGGAAGATATGGTATCTCAGTGTTGTCTTAATTTGCATTACTCAAATGACTAATGATGTGGAGCATTTTTTCATGTATTTATTTGCCCCTTGAATTTCTCCTTCTGAGAAGTGTGTGTTCATCTCAAATGCCCATTTCTGGATTGGAACTTTAAATTTGGGGTCCCTAATGTTGTTTAGCTCTTTATATATTCTAGATAGAAAATCTTAGTCTGAGCGCTTATTAGTTAAGATTTTTTCCAAGCTTGTGGGTTGCCTGTTCACTCTGTTGGTAATTTCTTTTGATGTGCAAAAACTTCTCCATAAGAAGAAGTACCAGTTGTTAATTCTTTCAAGTATTTCCTGTGCAACTTGAGTCGTGTTCATGAACTCTGCCCACCCCTGTGTCTTCAAGATTTCACCCTATTTTCTCTTCCAAAAGACTTAGTGTTTCTGTTTTAATGTTTAGATCTTTAATACATTTTAACTTTAGTTTAGTGCATGATGATAGACCTGGTCAAGTTTTAGTTTTTGGGAAGATGCAAGCCAGTTTTTCCAGGACCATTTGTTAAAGAGCCTATCTTTCTTCCAGCAAACATGTATATCCCCTTTGTCGAAGACAAGATGGCTGAGTGTGTTTGTAATTGTATCTGCATCTTCTAATCTATTCCATTGATCCTCAGGTCTATTTTTTTCCAATACCATGCTGATTTTATCACCATAGCTTTGTAGTATAATTTCAAGTCAGGGAATGTAATGCTTCCTGATTTGCTTTTGTTGCTCAGGATGACCTTTGCTATTTTACTTCTTTTTTAGTTCCAAATAAATTTTAGAATGATTTCTCTAGATCTGTGAGGTATGTTGGTGGTATTTTGATAGGGATTGCATTAAATCTGTGTAACAATTTTGGGAGTATGGAGATCTTCACAATGTTTGTTCTTCCAATCAAAGAGAAGGGAATAGCTTTTCATTTTCTGAAATCCTCTATGACATTTTTTTAGAGTACTGTAACTTTCATTGAACAAATCTGTTACTTCTTTAGTTAGATTAATTCCTCAGTATTTCATTTTCTGTGGTGCTATTGTAAAGGGTATTGTTTCTCTAATTGCTCTCTCAGTATCTTTCTTATCTGTGTAGAGGAATGCTATTGACTTTGAGAATTGACTTTGTAGCATGCTATGCTAGTGCATCTGTTTATTAATTATAGGAGCTTCTTTTTGAAGGTGTTTGTGTCTTCCAGGAAGAGTATCATGTCATCTGCAAATAATGATAGTTTAACTTCTTCTTTACCTATTCTTATTCCTTTTATTTCTCTCTTGCCTAATGGCTCCAGCTAATGATTCCAGCACTATATTGAATAGAAGTGGTGTTAGAGGACATCCTTGCCTTGTAACTAATCTGAGAGTAGAGGCTTTCAGTTTTTCCCCATTTAGTATTACACTTGCATTTGGATTGTCATAGACAGCTTTTATCAGTTTAGGCAGAAGCCATCTATTCCAATTTTCTGTATGGCTTTGACAATGAATGAGTGTTGGATTTTTGTCAGAGGCCTTTTTTGCATCCATTGAGATGATCATGTGGATTTTGGATTTGACTCTATTGATATAGTATATTACATTTATAGATTTGCATATATTGAACCATCCTTGCATCCCTGGGATGAATTCTACCTGGTCATGGTGCATAATCCTCTTGATGATTTGCTGTATTCTTTTTGCTAGGGTTTTATTGAGGATTTTTGCATCTATGTCCATGAGGGAAATTGGCCTTCAGTTCTCCTTTTTAGTTGCATCCTTCTCTGTTTTATTTTGTTTTGTTTTGTTTTGTTTTGTTTTGTTTTGTTTTGTTTTCAGAACTGGGAATTGGGATTGAACTCCGACCACTGAGCTTGCCAGGGGTGTGCTTATTCTACTGAGCCATCTCCCCAACCCTCTTCTCTGGTTTTGATATGAGCATAAAACTTGACTCCAGAAATCATTTTGGGAGGATTGTTTCCTTTTCAATTTCAGTGAACAGTTTGAGAAGTTTCAAGGTATATCTTCTGTAAATTTCTTGTAGAATTCATCAGTGAATCCATCAGGACCAGGATTTTTCTTTGACAGTAAGTATTTTTAATTACCTTTTGAATTTCATTGGCTGTTACTGGGTTGTTGAGAGTTCTTATATCTTCTTGATTTATTTTGGTAATTTGTACCCTTCTAGGAATCTGTCCACTTCTGTTTCTTCAATTCTGTGAGAGTAAGATTTTCAAAGCAGCTATTGTTAATCTTCTGAATTTCCACAGGGTCTGTGATTATTTCGTCCTTTCATTTCTTATTACTTGAATTTGATTTTTTTTTCCCTCTTTTTGATGAGGTTGGTTAGGGGCTTATCAATTTTATTTACTCTTTCAAAGAACCAGCTTTTCAATTTATTAATTCCTTGTATTGTTTTCTTTTTTGATGAGGTTAGCTAAGGGCTTATCAATTTTATTTACTCTTTCAAAGAACCAGCTTTTCGATTCACTAATTCCTTGCATTGTTTTCTTAGTCTGGATTGCTTTAATTTCTGCTCTAATCTTTATAATTTCTCCAATCTTTGGGCTTTGGGTTTGGTTTGCTCTTCTTTTTCATTTAGACATTTGAGGTGAAACATTAGGCTATTTATTTGTTCTCATTCTATTTTCCTAATTTGTGAGTTCACAGCTATAAATTTTCCTCTAAAAACATCTTTCATTGCATCCCATAAATTCCTCTAAGTTGTGCTTGGAATTTTACTGAATTGTACATATTGTTTAATTGCTTGCTTAATTTCATCTCAAATGCATTGGTTGCTGAGGATGGTGTTGTATAAGTTCCATGTATATCAGGTTTTTCTGGTTTCTTTTGTCATTTATTTCCAGTTGCATTGCGCTGTGGTCCAATAATATGCATGGGATAATTTCTGTTTTCTTGCATATACTTAAGCATGACCTATGGACTAGTATGTGGTCTATTTTAGAAAATGTCCCACGTGCAACTGAAAAAAAAATGTGTATTCAGGTGAGGTTTGGTGGAACACTCTGTATATATCCACTAAGTCCATTTGTTCATAGGTCTGGTTCAGTTCTGCTACATCCTTGCTAATTTTTGTCTGTTTGATCTCTCTTTTGGGGATAAGAGGGTTTTAAGGTCTCTTGCTAATATTGTCGTATCGGGCATTAGATTTTTCATGTCCATTAAGATTTGTCTTATATAGTGGGATGCTCCCATATTTGACACATATTCATGAATAATACCTCTTTCTCTTGTATTTTTCCCCAACCAGTATGTTGTGGTCTTCTTTATTTTATTTGATCATTCTTGGTTTGAAGTTCAAACTGGCTGACAACAGGACTGCTACCCCTGCCTTTTTCTGAGGTTCTAGGGCATGTAGTATTGTTTTCCATCCTTTGACTTTCAACCTAGCAATTTCTTTGTACATTAAGTGTGTTTCTTGCATACAGTATATTGTTGGATTTTGCTCCCTAATCTATTCTACCAGTCTATTTCTTTTAATTGGTGAATTGAGTCCATTTACATTGATAGCTATAATTGAAATGTGTTGCCTTATGATTGAAATGTTATTTTCATGCTGTTGTATACCTCTCGTTCTCCTGTGTTTTATATTTTGCCCTATTTGGTAGGTTCTTTCCATTCTCATTTGTGGAGTTGTGGTCATTTTGATCCTTCTCTAGAATATCTTTTAGTAGGCTGTGTAGGGTTGACTTTGTCATCATGAAGTTCCTTAATTGTTTTTTGTCATGGAAGTATTTCAATTCTCCATCAAACTTAAAAGAGAGTTTTGCAGGGTATAGCAGTCTGGGCTGGATTTTTTTTTCTTGAAAGACTTGTAGTACTTTGCTCCTCTTGACTTGGTAGTTTGTGAAGAGAAATCTTCTGCTATTCTGATGGGTTTTCCTTTAAATGTAATCTGTTTCTTTTCCCTAGCAGATTTTCGTATATTTTTCTTATGCTGAATTTCTGGGATCTTGATTATTATATGTGTGGGTGTGCTTGTAATTAGGTTGATGTTTTTTGGAGTTCTATATGCTTCAATTACTGAGTTTCAAAGTGTTTCCCCAGATTTGGGAAGTTTTCTGTTGTGACTTCTGCCAAAATTCTTTTTTTTTATATATCATTTGTATTGGTGCCTTCTTTCTCATTGATGCCTGTTACTCTTATGTTGTTCATCTTTGCATTGTTTTACACATGTTGAATTATTTTTTCCTGCATCCTTGTTTCTTAAGAGATTTTTTTCTTACCTTTTCACTAGCTGTGATGTTGTCTTTAATGTCTGAAAGCCTATCTTTGCTTTCATTCAAATGGTTTTGCAAGCTTGTGATTGCGGTTTTAATTTCCTGAATCTGCTTCATGCATTCTATTTCTTTCCTATATTGCTTTTATGGATTCCATCTTTGTTGTATTCTCCTCTATTTTACTTATCAGTGTCTTCTTTAGAAGCACTTTGTAATTCTTTCATTATAATTACCATTGCTTTTTTACTTCAGAGATTATTTCTGATCTGTTTTCTTCTATGCCTTTCTGCAATTGTTTCTTTACTTCAGACACTATTATTTCAGAGATTTCAGGTGTGTGAGTTCCAATTTCATCTACGCTATTGTCTCTTTCATTTGTTCTGTGTGGCCTGGTGCCTGAGAATGCATTTTGCTCCTTGTCTTTGTCATTTTGTATAGCACTGTCCTTTGACTTTTGGTGTAGAGAGTTGGTGCAGTTATAACCTTAGCACCTACTGGTATTCTTACCCAGGAGAGGTGATGTAGTTAAGGCAATTACCATTTTGTATTTAAAGAACTACAATTACAAACAGTAATAATGGGTAGTGATACTTAGTTGTTGACAAACTTTTGTAACTAATGGGTTTGTATTTTAGAGCATAAGAATAAACATTATGTCTGTATAGCTAAGCAGATATTAAATTTTGAATTTGTATTTAAATTAGTTCCCCTAAGTTCTGTCTGATCACCTCCTCTTTATGTACATGGGGTCTTCTAGGCAGACCAGTTCACCCCAATTTCCTGTTGTCCCCTCACTTGATCAAAAGAGAAAGAGAGAAGATGCTTTCCTAGATCTGGGTCTAGCAAAGTGCCTCAAATTACTGGTTGTGGATCTACCAAGTTTGTGCTCATCCACTTGGGCCTGGCTTCAGCCTGGCTTCTGTTCTCTGCTTTTTCGTGCTGCTGCCTGTGGAAGTGAACCTGCTGTATCCTTCTGGAAAAATGTTCAGCTCCTGCATTAGCTGGGTGGTTCTGGCCTCTAGCTTCTCTACAGGGAATTCTGCCAAAGGGTTCTGCATGAGGCCTACCTGATGGAAGAAGTTCTCACTTGTGTGCACATAGTCCCACACAGGCACAGGGCTTGGACCCTTGCTGGAAAG
>NW_004524780.1:4265090-4272283 GCF_000260255.1 Octodon degus
TGCCCAATACCATCAAAGGTGAAGAGGTTTAAATTAGCTCATGGTTTCAGAGGATTCAGTCCATGATCTGCTGGCTCTAGGACAAGAACATCATGGTGGAAGAGTGCGGGGAAGTGAAAGAAATTCCAGAGCACGATGAATAGCCTCCAGCAACCCATACGTTCTAATCAGATCAACTGCCCAACAGGAAGTCAGCTGTGAACTCACAGCTGGGTCCAATCACCTTTCCAAAAGCCCCCGCTCTGAACACATGAGAGCTGCAGGGGCAGGGGACAGTTAGATTCACACACACACACACACACACACACACACACACACACACACCATAGAGCATTAATGTTATCTATGGAAGGCATTTTGGGAAAGACATGAGGTAAATGGAGTCCATAGCCAATGTTGTATTCCAGGAAAAGTATTATAATTGCCTTCTAAAATTTCCGTACTTCAGAACAAGTGTTACCAGGAAAAGCTGAATCTCTCTACCTCCAATACAACCTAGGATCATTAAGAAGGAAGGAGACCTCAGGATGCTGCAACAGCTGCAATTCCCAAACAGAATAGGAAGGGAGTGAAAAGGTTAATTGTGCTCAGGGCTTGGGGCTCTCTGCTGCTGTTTGCAAATCAACTAAACTTTTATTTCTATCTTCAAGAGAAGTCTTTGGAGGAAATTATTGGTTCGTTTTTACTCAAAATAGCTCATCTCCCTTATTGATACTTCATTTTAATGTGAGCCACTTAATATACCATTGATTGAAAGAGAATTAAGCTCACTACCTTATTTACTGAAACAAAACAATACCCCTTCCCAAGAGCTGTAACTCTACCTGTTAGACTTACAACAAAAGAATGTGAAATGAAGCAGGACTAACATCAGGTCTATCGCACAGAAGTGTTTCTGCAGGAAATGAGGGGGAATTCCAAATACAGGCAATGTAAAATGAGACAGTAACTGGAGGTTGTTTTGGTTTAGCTCTAGAAGGTTCTCAGATTCTTACTTGAAGATCAGAAGAGATTAAATACAACAGGAAGAAATTCCAGTGTGCAAAGCTAAAATGTTTACATTTTCTTCACCAATTCTATTGAGATTGTTACTTTTCTGTTAATGAAATCTAAGAAATTTCCATTGCCTCCACCATCTTATTTAGCAATGTTTCTTTCTACCTCACCATTCTATAATTTTTTTACTCGCCTCTCTTTGAATCTCTTCTTGCCTTCATTTCTTTATTTCTCTGAGCCAGCGAAGGCTTTGGCAGAAATTAATTTTCAAATTGAGTCTCAGAAAGAAACTAAAAAACTTTTAACTGGTGAGAAATAAGATTGAGCTTATTGGAGAAGGATAATAACTGAAATATTAAGCAATATTAATTAGTCTTAGTTGCACCAACTTGATTGGCCTGGAAACTGCTTGGGGAGCTCGTAAAGAACACTTCTGAGTATCTGGGTAGGCCACAGAAGTGTGATCTTAAGGATTATGTCTGTTCCCTGTCCCTTCCTCTCTGGCACTGTTCTCTGGCTCTACTTTCTGACCATTATGAATTAAACAGCCTTGACCACTGCACCTGTTTACTATGGACTGAATCCCCTGAAACCATGAGCCTTTTGTTCTTTGCATTTTGTGTGCTGTGTGTTTTTCCCAGAGATGGGAAATCTAATAGGAACCTTTACTCTCATCATATTTCTGCATGATTATTCCAAGACACAACTGCTGAGATTTAGCAGTTTACTTCTGTGTTAGAACTGTATGGGTCTGAAAACACAAAATTACCCCCAGTAACTATATTTGTGCCCTACTAAATTGATGCTGCATGAGGGCTCCCTGGAACAATCAACATCACACATAGTTTGAGCAGAAAGGAAGAAGAAATGAGAGTTCATTTTGTTTCTTTTAAAACATTTTCTAAAGGACCATTCTTTGATCCATGGGCAGCCTGATGCAGACACATGATTATGACAAGAAAAGCCAGGACTTTTGTCTGTGTATTTCCTAGCATTGAACAAGGCAAGCACTCTTAATTTATAAAAGAAATACAAATTTGTCTATAGAAATATCACTATCCAATATTCTTCACTCTTTGGTTTGTTTACTATCCATACCTGTCCTCTTCCAGCCATGCATGTGATGGAAATATACCTCCTTAGGTCTCTTAGGGAAACAACCACAAAATCTCACTCCCTTCCAAGTCCAGCTCCTCCAGGCTATCATCCAGCCTCAAGAAGAATATGTCTTCTTGTCATCTCCCAAAAATGTTTGCAACTGGGTACTCAGGATGCAATACTGGACAAGATATGGCATCGTCTGTCTCTTTGGAATGTAAGGAAAGACCAGAATCACAATCCCCAAGACAGAGCATTTGGCCTGAAAATCTGGACAGGACAGGAAGGACTCCATGCTGCTGGACAGATGAGTGCCTTGATCTTCTTTTTTTCTATTTTTTTCCAGTTCTATCCACTTTATTTTTTTGACCATAATTTTATTGATAAACAAATAGCAATGAGATAGTTTCAAATCAAATCAGTAGGACAGTTTCAATAATTAACACACTGCATCCATTCTTCTTAGTGGCTAATTGCTACACAAGATGTGGACCTGACATCCTATTTACAAACACCATTCGAACAAATCATTGTATTCATTAAGAGAATGTAACTATATATCTATCCCAACCACTCTGAATACACAGATACAAAATGGACATTCATCTACATACCCTTTTTTTGTTAAGTTCCATGATTTGAATATTGTAGGTGTGTAAACTCAGCAAAACATTCCAAAAGAGTCCAGCAGCCCACAATAGTATTGGGTCTTCCACTTAACTGGCAATGTCACAAATTGATGACCTGAGTCCCCCACAGCTCAATATAACAGCATGGCTTTACTTCTTATTTTTTCGTTTTTATACTTTTCTTCTGTATGGTTAAGACCAAGGTAAAGCAGGACCTATGCAACAAGAGTTGTAGCTTTTGGGTCTGAGAAGGTCAGTGAAATCCCCTCAGGATTTATCCTGAGATCCTGTACCTCAGATTGTAGATCCTTTGTCAGTGTCAGCCATATGGATGATTCACGGCCATTGCTTGGCCAATGTGCTCTCTGTGAAAGCCTGAGAGAATGTTTTCTCTCCATGTGACTCTCCTTAAGCCCACTCTACATCCTCGATCACTTCCTCTTTGGCCCCATAATCTCCTTGATCAGAAAATTTGGTACACTACCAAGTTACATGATGTTACAGTACAAGTTCTCGTATGTCCTGAGTCTTAATTGACCTTAGAAGGCTAGGGCCAAAATGTTGGCCTTCCTTGATCTTCTTTATGGAATATTTTTTTCTCCACTACCCTTTATGTCCCCACAGCTCTTAAAGCATTGCTCAATTCAATTCCACCATGTAACCAGGGCAGTCACAACTATGATGGGTGACCTTCCTGAAACAAGTGTCATTTCACAGTGCACTCTTCTAGAACAATCCCTAATAGGGGCCATTAAGGATTTTCTTAGCTGATAAAAAATCAGCCTGTTGAGGTTCTCTTTAGAGCTGTCTTTGTCAATATTTTTTCCAAACCCTTTAGAATGTGTGTCTTGCATCCTGACAATTCTATATCAGATAGCCTTAGCCAAAGTTTCTGTTTAGTCGTGATTAGTAAGTCATTGTACTGTTTCAATGTCCCCAGGAGCTCTCCGTGATCTTTCTGTATCCTCTGTCTTCTTATGGCTATCAGAGCAGACAATTCAAGATACCTGTTTCCAGGGAGACAGCAGCATCTTTAATCAACCCCACAGTGATGAATTTTCTTGTTCCTCTTTCCTGCAACAGCTCTGAGTGGAGTACTTCGGAAAAGCTATATACATGGAGAATATGTGCAGCTCAAACTGCTTCTTTTCAGCTACAGCATAAGCAAGTTTCAGCCTGGGGCATGGAAACTAGTGTTTTTAACCCCAAAATCTGGATTCTACAGCCCATGACAGGAAATAGTTAAACCAGCTCTGACATCTGTTTTGGGCTGCAGAAATAAAAATGTAAGAAATCTGTGTATTTAAGAAGGAGTGGAGAAAATTATGCCAAAATGAGCTATATTCTTTTCCATAATTGGATTATACAGCCATCACAGGATATATACCTATTATAAATAATGTCTCTATTTCCTCTATTTATAATTTGAAGCTTGTATATGATTGCATTAAAAAAATAAACTGAAATTCAGTTTCAGTTGACTCCAATTGCAAGCTGTGGGTCATAAATGCCTCCTTATAAATGCTTTCTCCTCCTTGCTTGGAAACTAGGAGAGCCAGGTAAAGATCATTCTTTCTTAGATATATTTTGCTGAAAGCGACACATGGCCTCTAGCATGGTTGTGTATTCCACATTTCTCCTGACATTTTTCTTCATTCTCCTCTTGGTTGGCATTTGGCAGTTGTGCCCAAAGAATAACTACCCTAAATTTTCCAAAATGTTTTCATCTACCAGAAATGATCTGTGCAATAGTTTCCATATCACTCTCCACCCCCATTGCTTCTACCATTAAAAAGGTTGTGTGCTAATTATTTTCCCTATTCTACTTTGCAGTCAATGAAAGTGTGCTTTAAACTGCATGGCCATATTTGTTTATATGAGAAGAATGGAGATCCACAGACTCATAGTTGACACTGGAGTCATTAATAATGACCAACTCACAGCTGTCTAGGCTGGAGGCTGAGTCAGGAACATTCCAAGTGTGAACCTAACCTGGGAATATTTTAGACTTATTGAAACCATCTCAAAATAAAAATAAATAAATAAGTAAAATAGGTCTGATTATATAGATCATTGTGAAGGTCCTGGTTTTAACCCCAGTATGATGAGGAAGAAAAAAGAGAAAGAGAAGGAAGAGAAGAAAAAAAGGAGGAAGAGAAGGACGTATGAGGAAGAGGAAAAAAAGAGAAGCAGGATGCAGCATAAGATGGGGAGATGAAGAAGTGGAGGACAAAGAGGAAGATGAGGATGGAAAAGACAAGAAAGAAGAAAATAGGAAGAGGAAGCAGGGGAGGAGAGAGGGAGAAGAGAAGGGGAATAGAGGGAGAGAGAGAACAGAGCAGAGGAGAGGGAAAGCAAGCTCATGGAGCACACTTACTGAGATCACCCTTGCGAAGGTTGCCCTACTTTCATATCTAGGAATTGTTTGCAGGCATTTGACCAAAATACTGTGAAACAAGTGTTCCTGTTTGCAGTGAGGAACAATTTAGAGGATGCACTTTCAAACTTGGGGGGTTCTAATATTTTGATATGAAAATATCCCACCATGCTGAAGTGTTGGAAGGAAAACAAAGCAAACTCACAAACAGAGCACCTGACGTCTACCATTAGCATGAGCTGTATTGGTATTCAAGACCCAGTCCTTGGTAAGTTATTAGTGGGTCTTATTTTTTAAGCATTCACATGTTACACAAATAAATCTGTGCAAATCACCTCCAGCCACACCAGAATCTGCACTGTTAACTAGCATTACATGCACACACTTGTTTCAGATACAGTTTATGGGAAGTGAAAGGAACAAAATTTCAGGGTTCCTCCAATAAATGCCAAGAGGTTGCCTGCTGTATGCCTCCGATCTCAAGACACAGGACATTACTGTCACCTGAGAAATAATCAGCACCTGTGCCTCAATTCCCCACTTTATTGGCATATTTCATAAAGACTTGATTTTCCTATGTCTGAACTTTGTATGTATGAAAGGAGAAAATGCAACAGTATACAATCTTCTGTGTTATGTTTTGTGTTTTAGGGTATACTCACGTGGTTTTGTGTGTCTGTCCTCACTCTGTTTCTGAACAGTCAACACGATAATCATGATGTGCTATGTACCCATCCATTCTCCTGTTGATCAACACCTGAGCCATTTCAAGGACCTATCTGTTACAGATAAAACTACGTTGGGGATAAGTGTGCACTTCCTTTTGTGAGTATATGCCTCATTTTTTCTGGTTTTGTTTTTTGAGATAATCTTGTTATGTACTTCAGGCTGGACTTGTACTCACTGTGTTGCCTGGGCTGGCCTCAAATTCATGGCAGTCCCTGTACCTCAGCCTCTGGGATGGTGAGATACAAGGTATGTGTCACCACACTTGGCTGCTTCATTCCTTTTAAGAAAATATCTGGGTGTAGAACTGCTGGCCCATAGTGTACATATAATTTTTGAAAACAGTGCTAACCATTTTTCTAAAGACACTTATGCAACTTGTACTGTCATCAACAATGCATAAGAATTCTAGCGGCTCTATAGCTTTGTGACTGTTTGATGTTTGAATCTTTTTGCTTGTGTGATCTCAAAGGCAGCATGTCACCCCAGCCTCTGTCTTCATGTTCCCACACGTTCTCAGGGTGTGTGTGCCCTGGAGCCCAATTTCCCCTTTTATATGGACTGGGTGACTGATTCATGATCTATCCTAATAATCTGAGGTTCACAGATGCATCTACAAAGACCTCGCTACCAAATAAGATCACATGTACATGTGGTGGATATTTGGGTCTCCGTATGTCAGGGGACACAATTCAGTTGAATCTTCAAGGTTTGTTTATAAAAAGTTTCTGACTCATAGCTGACATGCAGTCGTTAGTAATGACCACTAGACCAGTCTAAAGCCAGCTGCTCTGTAGCCAAGCTCTGGTAGGAAGAAGGCTCTGTGACCTTTTAAGCAAACATCGTTCCTGTCTCTCTGCGTCGCATGCCTGTCTCTACACTAGGGGCAGAAGACCAGAGTACACAGGAGCCTCCAGTGGAGAGGTCATTGGAGGAAGTGTTTAAAAAAAAGACAACAAAAAAGTGAGCCAGAGCTTTCATACTTAATTCATGGGAGGTCATTTTTTCCCAAGATCCTTAAATCATGTCTTAAATGATGTGGATGGAGAGCTGCGGTGTAGCCTTATGACCACTGTTGCCACAGTGGTACACAACATTGGAAAGAGATGGCAATACATCTAAAAACACAAAGGTTGTTTGCTTCAATAGAATAAGAGCAGATCACCCTTACTGTTCCCAACAGAACATCGTAGCACCTAACACATGTTTTCGCAAGGCTACAGTGAGTGCATGGGTCTGATCAGGAAATGAAGCATCAAAATTCCATGGCTGCATGCACAACTATCAGTGCTAGGAAAAGAAGGTGAAGCTAGAAAGAAAGTCAGGAACTGAGTAAGAAAGATAAAGAAGCAGGAGCATTTGGAGAA
>NW_004524780.1:4272404-4298071 GCF_000260255.1 Octodon degus
GGATGAAATATATATATAATTTCATCCCAAGACCAGAAGGTGATATATTTAATTATTTATGCCACCAATGAGTCTCTCCTGTCCAAAAGGTTACCACTGTCATGAATGACTGCATTTCAATCAGAGGATTAATTACTCCTTTTAACAAAGAAAGAAAAGGAAACAGAAAATCAGACTTCTGCCTGATGGAATCTATCTGCTCAAAGAAGGCTCTTGCCTGTTTCCTTTTGCACTATGTATACAAGTCTCTGACTTCATTGTATAGCCATAAAGAATGATAATACACACTTTAAAAATAAAAGCAAATATAATTGCTCTGTGGAACATGTTGGCCCACAGTTAGTTTTTCCTCCATACAGTTTCAAACCCACCAGTGTGAATCTGAGCATTTGCTCAGGCATCTGGTTGGCAAATGCTGTTGGATAAGCAGCCGCCGGCGGTCAAAAGGCCCTTTCCAGCCTCATGTGTCAGCCTCTCTGGGAGGTGCACACTTGTCTCTCCACAGAGAGTGCCTCAGAAACATGTGGCAGAAGCATCAGGAGAAAGCGCAACCCGAAATGTGAGATTGGGGTCCCCAGGGTAGGGTCAACAGCATGTTTGATGTCTGCCAGTGGCCTCTGATGGAGGAAGTGCAAGGGACTGTGAGGGTGATTAGGCCACAGAAGGTTCAATCTCAGGGAAGCAAGGTCCCTGTTCCTGCAGAACTTGGGGTGACCTTAACTCCACAGGTGCACAGAGGACAGTGCCACATGCCGCCTCTGCCAACATGAGATGCCTGCATACAGCCAGGCCTTAAGAATCTCAGTCTCATTTTCTCTGGAACTGAGAGATTAAGGCACATAGAAGTATCATCCATCCTGTACAAGGACCTCTCTTTAGCCACTGCCTGATGAGACTCTTTCCTGAAATGTCATATTTCTAGGTGAAAAAGTCATTGAGAAAAGAGATTAAGTTCAATGGTCGCATCCTAATTTCCTGGTCATTGTAGCCCCAGGATTCACAATAAATACAGAACTATCCACAGAGCTATCAGAAAAGAAAAGGAAATTACTCTCTTACAGAATTTCTCAAATCTTTTGCTCTTGAAAGTAAGAAAAAAAATTCTCACAAATGCTAGGTTCAGCATACCTCATTTCTCTTATGATTACTTGTATATGTCAAACCTCATACCACAGTGATATATATGTACCCATGCTTATAGCAGCACAATTTATCATAGCTAAATCTTGGAAACAACCCAAGTGCCCATCAACTGAGAAATGGAGAAAATCTATGTAGTATTTTTATTTTCATACAATGGAGTATTACTCAACTATACAGATAAACTCGAGGCTTTTATAGACAAACACGTGCAACTCAAGATCACATTCTTAAGTGAGTAAAGTAGACCCACATAAGTAAACATCATATTTTTTCCCTAACGTAAGAACCTGAAAAGGTAGATAAAATCTAGAAGGTACAATAGATACTGTAAAAGTGAAAGAACCTCTTCAATGTGAAGTAATGACTAGAATGAGGGAAAGGAGGAAAGAGAAAGAAAGAAAGAAAGAAAGAAAGAAAGAAAGAAAGAAAGAAAGAAAGAAAGAAAGAAAGAAAGAAAGAAAGAAAGAAGCAAAAACATATACATGCATATACACACGATAGCGTGGATAATTGTACTTCTGAGTTTCTACTGGCCTATTGAAATAAACAGTTAATGCTTGCATTTTTTTTCTTCTTTTTAATTTTTTAATCAATTTTGCATGCTTATATGTAGCAATCCGAACGACTGTTTTGAAGACTACAATATGCACCATAACAACCATTGTTGAATTCTTTTCACTTTGTTTAGCGAAATTCTGTATCATTTGTAATGTTACTATTTTTATTCTCTTCTAAAATTAAAAAAAATTAAAGTAGAAAACACTCCTTTACATGTAGCCTTTATACAACTATACAATCAAAATAAATATCAGGTTAAATTTTAGGGCAAAAAAGCTACAAAATGAACACAAGTACAATTAAAAACATCACTATTTCAGAGATGGGTATTCCATTGGCATTCATATATTTTAGGAGCATGAATTCAGCAGAGTAATCCAATATAGTCCAGTAGTCTATAATAGTAGTGGGTTATCCACAAGATTGTCAGTGTCAGAAGTTGTTGACTTGAGCCTTTTACAGCTCAGCGTATTAATATGGCTTTACTTCTTATACCTTGATTTTATACTTTTCTGTTGAATGGTTAAGACCAAGATAAAGACAGACCTATATAACAAGAAATGTAACTTTCGTATCTGACAAGGTCAGTTAGATCCCCTTAGGACTTACCCTGAAACCCTGTTCAGCAGTTTGTAGATCCTTTGTCAGTGTCAGCCATGTGGATGAGTCACAGCCATTGCTTGACCAATTTGCTCTCTGAGAAAGTCTGACAGAATGTTTTCTCTCCATGTGACTCTCCTTAGGCACACTCTATATTGTCGATCACTTTCCTCTGTGGCCCCATAATTTCCTTGATCAGGAAATTTATGACAAAAAGTAAACAAAAAAGGGGATACAAATGGACCATTTTGTAGTAGAAAAAAATATATATATATACACATACAAAATAGCATAAATACACAGCTATTTTCTCTTAGTTCAATAAGAAGGTTTTGAACTAATAGTGTGTAGACAGATATCATGTCTGCATCTTGTACTAGGAACAACTACTACAAGAAAAACAATATGCAATGTATTAATTATTGTAACTGTACTACTAACCTGTTTTGAAACTATCTCACTGCTACTTCTTTCTCAATAGAATTATTAAAATATAAAAAATAAAATAAAAATAAAAACATCACTATGCTATAATTAGTTTATTTTAGTCACATATATACAACTTCACAATGACAGTCATTCAGTAATCTTCAAGATGCTCACCAAAAATAGCATTAAACAAGGAAAATACTCATCTCTTATCAGCTCTTTCTATGCCTGTGTTCCCACACACAATTACAGATGTTAGAAGTACATTTTATAACATTGTGTAATGCAATGGTTATTTTCTACCCTGGTATATAAAGATAAAAAGCCCAGAGGTGTATACAATTCAGTCCCATTCATGGAAGAGTTTCCAATGACCACCATGAACCAAATACTTTGCTCTGTGAGAAATGAACTGGTTTCCAAGCTCCTTCCATTCCCTAAGAAGTCTAAAATACTCCCAACTTACTGAGGTGGGTGTTTTATCAGAAATAGGTGCAAGAAGCTAAGTGAAAATAAGGATCCAGGAAAATTCAGAAAAATACTCCTGGAAGAGATGTCCATCTTGCTAGCCACTTTATCCAAATGGACATAGGCCTGTAGAGCTGACCAGGTCTTCCTGCAATTGTTTGTTTGGACTGAAAGGCTAGGGGTATGGTGACATAAACAGAGTGGTACCCAAAATGTGACTATGATGATTGACCCTGAAATGGATTAAAGTCCCCTGCGTGTCATTGAGTTTATTTCTTAAACAAATCTGCTTAAATCAAACATCAAAGATATTCTGAGAAAATAGAACTTGGGCAAATAAATACAATACAACTGACATCAAACTCTGCTCCTGTCAAACCCAACAGGATTTTTTATGTTTCTTGCCTGTAAAGTATTAGTGAGGAATCTGTCCAAACAGTAAAAAAATAAAACCCCACAGTCATTAAATCAAAGTAATTAGAACTCCAGTGATGGGTGAAAGTGGAATCAGATGCTATTCCTCACTGGGAGTCACCAATTGGCTGGGGTATTTGAAAATCCACGACTTAGTGAATTTAGTCTGCAGTGAAGATGGGTTATGTTAAAACTGCATTCTGTCTTTCATGTGGAGGAATTAAATTCTACAGTGAAATTAGATTCTTAAAATCTATGTGCTTATTCTTTGATTGGAACCTACAGAATGGGACCGCATATACAGTCTTGCTCTGATGTGTAATATTTGCCTGACAAATTGTTAGTGTAATCCTCTTCCTTAGTTTCAGATCCTGGTGTCTTTTATGCACCCAACGCCCTTAGCAGGGAGGAAATTCTATCAAGCATGCTGTGGACTGCAGATCCGCTCCATCAGAGAGTAAGATGCAATCTAAGCAGAAGGCACAGATGCCTGCAGTATCAAAGGGCACTAAATCTTGAGTTAATTGGTGGAATGGCAAGTGGCTTTTTCTGTTAAGCAGATTTTAACATTTCAAAATGTGTTTCACATCTATTTTTAATCTTGAACTACAATGTGTATTAAAGAGCATACAGCATAAATAAACTAACATAATAATAGGAGGAAAAACTCCAAAACACGCAACAGATTTAACCATAAAAATCCTTGCCTGAATGATTTCATAACAAATAAAATATTCAGCGCATGTCATGATAATAGTCTGCAGAGCCATTTTGGTGTTATCTATTTTTTTTAAAAAAAAAAGAGAAATCTGCAGTTTTGTGATGTTTAATAATACATGGGATTGATGCAGAGTTCTAGACATTGATAAACCTTGTATTTTTCAATCAAATATTACTAAAAGTAAAGCTAATACTGAACACATATTCACCCATTGAGATATACCATCAAGACCCCCACACTTCCAGTGCAATACATACTATAATCCTCCCAATGAACCCTTGAGTCTTATTACTCTCATTATATGGATGAAGAAATGATAATTTTCCCTAAATTACATAGGCAAATTGCTGAAGATCATGAAAAATCAAAATTGTGGGCCTGGGATTTTGACTGTGGGCTATAATGACCAAGATGATAAAGTCAGTTAATTTCTTCACTTCTCCGCCACCTCCTCACTTAGCAACACGACACCTCAGGAAAGTGTCTCATAATGCAGTGGTGAGATGATTTCATCCACAACAAGTTTCATCCTTTGATTTCAGGCTATTGTATCATCACATTAAAAATGGCTGTTTCTATCAATAACTTATTTCACAAGTGTGAGTAATGATGACAGCACCAAGAAGGGACTTGTAGAGACATGCTTTCCCCAGGGAAGATGACCACACTAGACTCCCAGAGTTGGCATGGGCCCCACTTCCATGGCCAGCTGCCTCCAGCCACCTCCCACTGCCCCCACCGCATAAGAATCCAGGCAGCATTCTTTGGAAGAAGTCCAACTCTTTCTCTTGCCTGCCTTCTTTTCTGTTGTTCAGAGTTCATGATGGAGACCCCAAGATTAGAATCAGGACATGGGGACAGTGACCCCAATTTACATTCAAGGCATGATTTTGAAGACTCCAAGTTCACAGTCAGGATGTGGGACTGGAGACACACATGTTGGACAGCATACACGAGTGTCTTCACAGCTTTAGAGGTTTCAGTCCTAGATGATAGAGAAAGAAAGATAACCCTTTCCAAAGCAACTGTGCTTCTTGCAGCCCTCTGATTTACCCAATACCATCACCTGGAGGGCAAGCTTATTCAGCAATGCTTCACTGTTCCCTAGATGAAGGACCAAGTGGGAGAGGTGAGCCGGACATAGCCTTGTTGTTCTATGTGGCACAGACTGACTCACTTCTCTTTCTGGATGACCCCATGTGACGTGCTCTGTAGCTCTGTCTTGCAGGTTAGTAGCATCGACCATGGCACGCCTGGTTCTTCAACTGAGGTCACTAGGTAAGTCAGTTTTCCATCAATGTGACAAAATAGTTGAGAAAATCAACTTAAAGCTTTGTTTTTATTCACAGTTTTGGAAGTTTCAGTCCTGCCTGATGAAGAAAGAAAAATAACCCTTTCAAAAGCAAGATACTCCTGTCAAGGATCTCCAGTGACTCTTGCCCTGCAACTGGATCCAGCCCCTCCCATTTTGACCACATAGCAGTAGTGCACTAGCTGCGGGCCAAGCAATGAGTCTTTGAAGGATGAAAGAAGAACACTGTCTGACTGGGAAAGTGTCAGTGTCTGGTCCAACCAATGTACTTAGATGACATGGGGAAGATAAGACAGAATGGCTGTGAAGAAAAGATCTCTACACACCAGCCCTATAAAATCTGACCATTTCATCCCAGATAGAGTTGAATAACAGCATCACTCCAGATCCCTTAATTCTCATCTCAGAGTACAGTCATAATTAAAGTTTGTTTCTCTCTCATACCCCCAGATTAGGAAGACTGGCCATGTGATTTAAGTAATTAACCAGATAATTGTCCTCCAAGAGTTGGTATTCTGCTCTAAATATGCCAGGGAGGCAGTCCGCTTCACTTCACTTTTGTAAAGGCGCTGTCACAGTATGAAAGAGCACAGTGTCTGTTTGACCCTGAGTAGGACACAGGAAAGATAGCAAGAGTACTGGGACGTTGAATGTGTGTCTACAGGTATGCAGGCTTATGTAAGTCCAGCATGGTGCTGAAGGCATTTTGAGGTGTACCTTTCTACATATGTTTTCTCCTTTTCAATAAGAATTCTGCGGGTTATCTGGCCATGAGATGCTTTAAAAGTTGGAACATTTTTGTAATACTGAGAATATCCTAGTTACGTTTCTCACATTCCTGGGATAAAATACCTGACACCCAAAATTAAGGAAGGAAAGGTTTATTTAGCTCGTAGTTTGTGAAAGTTTTAGTCTGTCGTCCACTAGCACCAAGGAAGAGTGGCACATGGCAGAGGGCAGCAGAAGAATGCAAAAGCAACAAGAGCAGAGAATATGGGCAGGGGACCAGCCTCTTTTCCACTCGGCCTTATGTTGTGAGCAAGCTACCTGCCCTGGGGAAGGTGTAGCCCTCACACCATCTCCCAGCCCTCCTCTCCCACAGGCTCCAGATGTTTACAAAGTGAGGACCCTGGCCCCCTGTGGAGCCACTTAGCTAAACCTCTAATCTTCTCAAGTTGACGCAATGAATCAACCATTAAAACATTCTGGAGAGTAAACAGCTGCCCTATGTATGTCTTTTATACCCCAGGAGGTAGAGCTGCTGAGTTACTTACCTAACCTTCTAAATGTCTCAAGTTGACACCTGCTATCTACCATCAGAATAATGTGTCAGGCCATAGTGCCGCCACAGAGGGGGGACAACCTGAGAAGTTATGTTCTTTAAAGTTTTGGACTCCTTAGTCTTAAAATAAGGAAGAGAAAATAATAATATATTTACCAGTTTGTCTTGAGAGTTATAATTGGATTTTATATGTGAAAATATTAAATTAGACAGTGAAAATTTTGTTAATCACCTGATATAGGTGAGAAGTAGAAATAGTAAATTTAACTTTTTTTCCTTTACTTTTCTTTCAATAGGATTATTTCTGTTTAAAAAATCCTTCCATAACTTGAACTTGTGATGCAATTTTGATCAAGGAATTCTGCAGTAATTACAGTAACCAACTGTATCAGATGTTCATTTTAGGCCTATTTATTTAAAGCCCATGTTGTATTGAATTTCATTTACTAAAACAGAAATGAAACATTGCAAATGATCTTCTCACCTCAGAACGTACATGGCAACGTGGTAGGCTAAGCTACTTTCTTGATTCTTTCTTTGTTTATACTGAAGCAATATACTGTTTTATCATGAATTGTTATCATTTTAATTTCTCTTTAGTTTTGTGGATATCACTGATAGTTATTTACCTTATGGAATTTTAATCACCCAGATTTCATTTTTGGAAAGATGGTAGCAGAATATATCAATGAAGCAAAAATTGAAGCACACAGCATTGTCTATGATATTGTTAAGAGCACCCAGGTATGATCAGTCATTTATAGGATTAAATGACCTGGAAACCTACCCCAAACCTAGTTTCCAGGCACTACATTATTTTTAATATGATGTGCCTTATTTCAGGATGCTACAATAAATTACCATAGACTGGGTAGCTGAAATAACAACCATAAGTTCTCATTATTCTGGAGACCAAAAAGTCCACAGTCAACGCACTATGTCATGTGAAACCTCATGATTTGCCTCAAGAACAACTGTCTTCTCATGTTGTCTTCTTACGGCAGGAAGATGGTAGGAGCTCTCCAGGTTCTGTAATGGACTCCACTTCCTCAACTATATGTCTTCATTCCTAAACAGGGATTGAGGATTTCAGTGTATGAATGTGGCAGGGACACAATTCAAATCACAAAACCAGACTGGAATTGGGAAAGGAAATCTAAATCTAGAATTAGTCACATGCAGAAACTGAACCTCAGTCAACATCTAAAGGCCTAAACTAGGACCATAAATACTCTTTCCTGTGGGCTAGAATGGTGTTGGCTGTTAAGTGACAAACCCATCCAATCAGCTTAAGGTATCAGGTCAGTTTTGTAAAATAACAAAGTTAGTATTTGACTTCAAATCAGATCCTAACTCAGGAGAGTCTCATCAGGGCACTAAGCATTAAGTAGATTGCCAGTGTTGCAGACGGTGATCTTTTCAAAGTTAACTTAACTTTCATAAACTCATTTTCAGCACCTATAATACAGAAATAAGAAACACCACAGGACAATATTCCAAGTTCAAATAACATAATAAAGGTAGGTGATATAGTGGTCCTCATTTAACAGTGGCAAATATCTTCCAAGAACTCCCATGGATACCTAAAACCTTGGCTAGCACAAGGATAGATACAGTATGTCTTTCCTATATGTACGTTCATGCCTATGACAAATTTTAATATTTTTTTCTTGTCCTTTTAACTTTTTTAAAATTTATTTTATTTTATTTTTCTTTCTTTTTTATGAATTTTATTGAAAAACAAATAGCAATGAGACAGTTTCAAAAACAATTAATAGGACAGTTTCAATAATTAATACATTGCATATTGTTATCTTCATAGTGGTTATTCATACTACAAGATGCGGACATGATATCCTGTCCAAACACTATTAGTACAAATCATTCTTCTCATTGAATTAAGACAAAGTAGCTGTATATCTATCCTGACTATTTTATATATACAGATACAAAGTGTCCCTTCATTTGTATTCCCTTTTTTTGTTTAGTTTTGTCAGAGATGGGTATTCTATTGCCATTTAAATATTATAGGTGCGTGAGTTCAGGAAAATAATCCAATGTACTCCAGTAGTCCACAATAATAGTTGGTTATCCATAGGACTGGCAATGTCAGAAGTTGTTGACTTGATCCCTTTACAGCTCAGCATATTAATATGGCTTTACTTTTCATACCTCATTATTATACTTTTCTGCTGGATGGTTAAGACCAAGATAAATCAAGACCTATATAGCAAGAAATGTAACTTTTGAATCTGACAAGGTCAGTCAAATCCCCTCAGGATTTACCCTGAAGCCCTGTACCACAGTTTGTAGATCCTTTATCAGTGTCAGCCATGTGGAAGAGTCACAGCCACTGCTTCACCAATTTGCTCTCTGTAAAAGCCTGAAAGAATGTTTTCTCTCCATGTGACTCTTCTTAGGCACACTCTACATGATCATTCACTTTCCTCTGTGGCCCCATAATCTCCTTGATCAAAAAATTTGAGACATCACTAAATTACAGGATGTTACAATATAGGTTCTCTTATGTCCTGAGTCCTCACTGACCTTGAAAGGCTAGGGATAAACTGTTGACTATCCTTGTAGCCCTTCTTTTTCTCTAACTTTTAGCCTGCAAACTTAAGTTGTTAGCCCTCCAGATGAGAAGCTCAATGATATTATTACCCTATAAAATAGGCAGTTGTAAAATTTATTTTAAAGAGTATAATGATAATTGATAAGACGTTAGAATCTTATTCTTCTAAAATTTTGAACTAACAGTGTTTAGACAAAATATCATGTCTACATCTTTTACTATGAATAACTACTATGAAGACAATAATACGCAATGTATTAATTATTGTAACTGTCCTCCTAAACTGTTTTGAAACTGTCTCATTGCTACTTCTTCCTCTTTTTTTTTTTTTTTTTACTCCAAAGATCCTTTACTGAAGTCAGCTTTAACGTTTTAGTCCTTAACTGGAATCAGTTTCAACTCAGCTGATGGCTGAGGTAGTAAAGTCTTCATGGTGACCAGAATCATCCAAACTACAAGGTCAAAAGAGCTTCCAGACTAATCCATGCAAATGTCCTCAGGGTCTCTGTCCCATTTTCTTCACAGTTTTATAAGCTTTTCAAACTTGTGGATCTGACGGATGAAGGAATCCCCGTAGCACCTGGTGACTTGGTGTCTGCGATGTGGATCATATCCTTATAGATGTAGAAGTCGACCTCAGAGGCAGACTGGAAACTGCCATTCACCTGCTCCACACCAGGTTCTTCATCTTGTGCTTGAAGACAAGGAACTGGATGCGGAACTCCTGCTCTGTGAGGTCCAGGAAGCTGGCCAGCTTGGCCACAGGCATGGTGTTGTAGAGCTTGAGGAAGCTGCAGATGGTGGAGAGCTGGGCCTGCTGCTGCACCTCATCGGAGAACACCTTGAGCTGCTGCAGGAAGGGCTCCTTATGGTTATTGAGGTGTAGTCATAGTTGGGCACCACAGCGACAGGAACTTAGGGCAGAAGTAGCTAAAGAGTTCCTGGTAGACCTGCGGGTCGCCCTCCTGCATGCACAGCAGCTTGTCACCATACTTCTCCTGCAGCTGGAGGTGAATGCTCTCATGGATGCACATGGGGTACATAGTGAGGGCGATGGCCAGCAGCGCGTGCATCTACTCATTCTGCTTGTTGATCATCTCATACTTGTATGTAGTCCTCTAGAACATGCTCTTGATCCTCTGGATGTAGAGGAGGATGTTGGCAAAGACCCGGATGGCATCTGGTAGTGACGCATGATCAAATATGCGAACCCCACGTAATAGTAGGTTATGACCTGGCATTCGGGCACATGGGAATACATGCTCTTCTTGTTCATCTCGATGTTCTCCAGCACCTTGATGGCCTGGTAGTAGTCCCCCAGCAGCGAGTACAGGAGCAGCAACCCCACCAGGCTGAAGTAGCTGAGCATCTTGTAGAGGGAGTGCCGTCCGTACTCCCCAGCCACACTCTTGGGATTGCCTCCGCTCGTGTACACCTCCAGCTGCCGGTTGATGTTGGATTTGTCTACCAGGGCGTGAAGGACATTGGGGACACTGTGGACGTTCCAGATTTTGGGGTTGGATCGAAGGAAGTCAATCTCCTCCTTGGACTTCTTGGCCATCTTGCAGCGATACTGACTAAATGACTAGAACTGGTAGATGAATTCATGGATGATGTCCCAGAGCCACTGGTTGGGTAGTTCGAGGGGAGCGGGCCCATCTGCATTGAGAATGTAGTTGAAGAGGTTACAGCAGTTGTAATAGGATTCAAACCTCTGCTCTAAGGAAGATCCACCACTGACTTTGGCATAATATATGTCTATAGTATAATTCTTTGTACAAAATCAGGAAGACAGCATCATTACCAACTTGTGGAGCAATGGCTTCGGCCTCAGGCCAAGTCGTATTCTTAAAAACTTTTTCAGTAATCTTGGTCCAGCTGTTCTCATAGATATCCTGGATCTCATACACCTTCTGGTCAATGACATCACTGAAGACACAACTGGCCTCAAGCTCATATACCTTCTGGTCAATCAAATCTGAGACAGTTTTGTGGAAATACTGGATGAAGTTTTTGATCACTTTGGGGATCACCTGGTAGGTCTGCTATTCATACTGACGTTCATAAGCAAGGTCCTGCTTTGGATCTCCTGTGTGTATATCATAGTTGCCAGGGTAAGCATAGGGATCATAAGCATCCTCTGACTCATAGTCATCAGCTGGGTAAGACATGACTGCGGCACTTGTGAACACCCCCGAAGAGCCTTCTTTCTCAATAAAGTTAATATTTAAAAAAGAGACTGGGCATGGTGGTGCATGCCTGTAATCTTTCCCTTCCTCTCTCCCTTCTTTCTTGTCTCTTCCCATGAAATGATATAGAATTCTCTATTCTATGTGTTTAGACTGCAGTTGACCATGGGTAGCTGAATCCATGGAAAGAGAGATACTTCAAAGGGGACACTGTACTTGCCACAGAGAAGCTAACAAATATCAATCACTGATCTCTTCCCCTGAGAAGTAAAATATACTCAGGTCCTTGATTTATACCAAAACACAGAAGCACTATCAAGATTTCCATCATTTTGTGGTCCTTGTTTTCCTGTCATATGGCAAAATGTCACATAAGAAAAGAGTTAGAAACAACATTCCTTAAGAGAATTATTCCTCCATGGTACATTCATCAGCTTTTCTATCACTGAAGTACAATGCCCAATACCTACAACTTGAAAGTTGTAGGATGCAGTCCACAGTTGTCTGGTACCAGGGCAGGAATGCCATGGTAGAGGGTGTAGGGGAGGAAAGATGCTTAGTTCATGATGATTAGGAAGCACAGTAAGGAAAGCTTCCAGATAGGAAGGGGCCAGGTTCTGTGTCTCATACCCCAACCGATGCCTCCATGACCCACCCAGACACATCAATACCCTGGGCACATCCTAAGTCAATAATAAAGTGGCCATGATGAAGCTTAGCCATAACACATGAGATTGGATACTTGCTATGCCTAAATGTCTATCTCGCTAGAACCTAAATTCTAGCATGCCTGAAACAGGAAGCAAAACATGCTTAGAAAGACCAGTGCAGTTGTTTCAGAGTCTCTGGTTGCCCAGCTGTTGAGTGTTTCTGTAGCTCAGACTGACAAGAGTGGCAGTTAAAACTTCAGCTTTCTGAGGCCATGGAGATGGCTCGGTGGAATAAGTGCTTCCCTGGCAAGTGCAAGGGCCTGAGAAAAAAAAAAAAACTTCAGCTTCCTAAGAGCAATCCTTAAGCTGGCTGCAAATCTGACCCCCAAAACATTCATCCTCACAAACCAGGAGACAGCAAATACACATCAGAGTCCATC
The DNA here is from genome assembly GCF_000260255.1 of Octodon degus. Classification (NCBI taxonomy): domain Eukaryota; kingdom Metazoa; phylum Chordata; class Mammalia; order Rodentia; family Octodontidae; genus Octodon; species Octodon degus. Next base: position 4,285,186 of record NW_004524780.1, read on the forward strand.
ACAACTCTCATAGATAACAGGGAGGAAGGCAGAGCAGCTTCTTATGCTTGCTAAGACAGTGTAAGCGGGGATGCTCTACAATGCTCTTTCTCAAACATTCGGAAGCACGGTGGTTTGGATATTCTTTTGTTGTTTTGTTACTGGGGATTGAACTCAGGACCTTGTGCTTACCAGGTAGTCACTTATGCTGCTAAGCTATATCTTCAACCCATGGATATTCTAGAATATTCTTTCTCAAAGAGAAAAGAGAGGGCAGAGAAGAAAGAAAGTACTATCAAATAAAAGATATTCAAAAGATATTCAGTGATTGCTTCTTGCTAAAGACCTGAGGCCAGCCTAAATCTCCAAAGACAGAGCCACCCAAGGCCCAAAACTTGAGCTAGGGAAGCCAGCAGCTTCTTGGCCTACCATTCATAACTACTGCCTACCTATCCCTCATTGTGTGATGAGAGAGTTTTCTAATCCACAAAATAAATGGTATTTGCATGAGAAAGATGGAGAAACCCACCAGCTGTTTGAGACTAACATTATGAGATGTCACCATTATGAGAAGACTCCATTGACCTTGGTATAATCCTTTTTCATTTTTATTAGTAGGACAGGTTAGTGTTGACATATTTTGAAATTAATTTACTTGGAGATTCAAATGCCCTATTAGACAATCATGACTTTCTTCTGTTATTTTTTATGTAATGCTGAGCTTTCTATTGTTCAACAATCAAGACAGTGTGCTAGAATATGGAGGCTTAATCCAGTTATTCAAACCACACTTAAACATGAAATATATATACATTGGCGCCTACATGATGAAAGCAGGAAGAACGCTGGGCCTCCTCTGCCTGAGTGCTTCTGAGATTTTCATCCTTTCTTCTGCCATAAACCTTTACCAAGGCAGGTAACAGAATGATATATGATTTTATGTAGGCTAGATGGACAAAAACTTCTTTGAATCAAACAAAATGCAAATCACTTGAAAGCCACATAGACCAGAGGAAGTTCTTTCTCTGCCCATGCAGGGGACAAGGGCTCTGACCTGCACAAGTCCTGATATCTAGGTGCTGCTGGGAACTTGAGTTGGGGCAAAGCCTCCTGAGTTATGCTCCTCTCCCAGCTATGCAGACACAACTATTGGAAGTGGAATGGATGGCACGGAATCTATACCTTCCCTTAGGTGAGAGACTGCTGGTGTCTACACTGATATGTCACATATGCCACATACACACATGCTTACTCATACTGACCACAAATGCATGTAGATATGTGTTCATACATCAAAACATACACATGTGCATGCTACACATAAAAGTAGACAACCCATCCTCACTTATATACACACACAACCTTATCTGACACACACATGAGCTCACACTCACACATAGTTGTAATTGCACTGTCACATGGTACATCACAGTCACATATAGTCACATTCACACACATCCACACAAACAAATACACACACACACACACACACTATGATAATACAGAGTTTCCCACAAGTTATCACACTCCCAACATCTTTCTCTCCTGGAAATAATGGAAAGTCAGTTCTTCCTGTCTATGGATGCCAGTGTAGACCTATCCCTTGGTCTTATGTGCTGCTCAACTATCCTCTGCTAACTGACTACATTAGCCTTAAAGTCAGAGCCCAGCTGTGTGACTGGGCAGCAGCACTATCCCCCGCAGCCAGTTTGCTCAGTCTGCTTACTCAGGGCCCTGTGCTAGCTGCGTCTCCAGTCTGCAGTGGGGAAGGGACTTGGGTGACTTCACAGCACGACAGGATGTGTGAATGTCCCATGGCAGTGCTCACAGGAGATCCACTTCCCTCCCTGTACATTCTAATAATTACTACTAAGTTTAATCATAGAAAAGAGGAAATATAAGTTATAAAAATAAATGGTGACTCACTCTATTCTGTTAGTTATTGCCATTTGGGGGCCTATATCCTCCAAAATAAAAATATTCATAATTCCCAGTAATGTAAGGAAATCTACACTGCTATTTGGGGAAATGTCACATTTCTATCCTCTTCCATTTCCCCATTACGACCTTCATGAACAGTCCAGTCCCAGAGCTTGTAAGCAGCAACACAGAATAATGAGCAAGGTACAGTCAAGAGCAAGAGACCTTGAGCCTCTTACAAAACCTGAGGAGGAAAGGAAATCAGGAGAGGGATCAGACCCAATCTAGAGAGGAAAACACCCACTGGAGCATAGCTATGTTCCCACATGAGGAAGGGGGGTCCCCCACTCATGAAATGGTGACAGAAGTGTTGGGAAGTCTGTTACTCACAAACAATGGAGCAGATAAGAATATAAAATAATATGTGCTTTCAGGATCATGAGAGTTGGATTTATTGCTGGTGGGAAGGGAACTGCAATATGAAAGGGGACCCTGAAGAGTGGCCCTGAAATCAGTCAACTATGTGGACTCTCGGTTTTAACACACAAACATATACCAAAGCAGCATAGATCAGTGAGTACATGTGTGTATGGATCCCCATGTATTGCAACCATAAATTGTGGGTGACTACTTGACTGGATTATGAAATATCTAGCTGATTAGAAAATTACACTTCCAGCTATATCTACAGGCATTTATGGAGATGATTGGCAGGTAGGCTTGCCAGTTAGGGGGAGAACACACCCTGACTGAGTTGCCCAAACCAATAAGCTTATAGCTTGTACACCATAAAAGAGAAAGCGGTAGTTGTCATGCGGCTTTTGGAAGCCCCACCCTATTCAGGAGATATGTCTTGTGCTACTGCCCTTGCCTGTGGACATCAGACTCCAGCTTCTTTAGCCTTTCAATGTAGACTCAGAACAGAGGCTCTCTAGGGCGCTTGCTGGTCTGTAGTTGCAGCATAGCACTGCATCATTGGTCCCCACTGTTCTGTGGCTTCCAGCCTCTTGGGCGGAGCAACTCCTGGGTCTTCTAACTTCCCAGCATGCAGACAGCCATTGTGGACTCTCCTGCCTTTGATCCTGTAATATACTTCCTAGTAAACACTTCTGGATGATTCTACATATATTTTGTATTGATCCTATTAAGAAAACTCTCACCAATATGTATCCTCTTCTGCTCTGTCCACTGAAAGGTCCTGAATGCTACAAGGAACCAGCAGCCAAGATACACATAGTACTGAACTTAGTTATAAACATAATTTTCTCTGAAATGTAACCAGGGATGCAGAGAAGTAGATGACCAAGGAGAATTCCAACTAAGTCTGGAACATCTCATGCAACCAATAAGGAAATTTCAAGGAGAGACGGAACAGCAAAATTATCCTGAAGTTAGTATGAAGGCTGGCAATAGCTGAGCCAATTTAATCATCAAAATGAACATTGACAAGGTTTAGAACCCCAGCATAAAACTGAAGACATAAGTTCCTGTTGATATAAATGAGAAATGAGCAACCTACATGTCTGATAAGGAATGGAATTTTGGGGCCTGGGAGATTACTCAGTAGAATAAGTGCTTGCCTGGCAAATGCAAGGGCCTGAGTTAATCCCCAGTTCCACAAAAAAAAAAAAAAAGGAATGGAATTTTTTTTGTGGGCCAAATATGGACTCCCCAGTACTTGTCAGTTACCAAAATGTGAACCCATGTATTGGAAATGTAGAAAATGTAGAAACCTGAGAGATAACACCTTGGTCAAGTGATTAAAGTATTGGGACAGATCAATCCCATACTGGCATTTATGGGGACACTGTGAGTTTCCTACCAGACTCACTTGGGTATGATTTTGTGTAAACAGGTGACAATTCTGACTCCAGGATAATACCACACAATGACAACTTTGAAAATACCCCCCTTAGAAAGACAAAGTTGTAGAGAATGAAGGAGATATTGCTATTCATGGCAACATACAACTCTGACATAACTCTTTTTTCTGTAAGAGAAACTGGTGAGCATTGATTGTGGGTTGGATGACAATCATCTATTAATGCAAATTTTATGATTTCCATGAATTTTGACAAAGTTAGGTAGAAATGTTCTTGTCTATAGATTAAAAATTATAATACACTAATGTACCCAGGAGGGAGGAAACATCACAATTTTTTCTCAGATAATTTTGGACAATCCTGGAGATTAACCCCAGGACCTTCACATGTCCAGTCCCCTTTTAACTTTTTGAGACAAGGTCTAACTAAGTCAATAAATTTCCCAGTCTGTACTAGAAACTGTAATCTTTCTTCCTCCATCTCTCAGAGTATTGAGTTACAAGTGTGCACCATCACTACAGCTGGTTTAGCCTCAAATAATTCGAAAAGCTTACTTATTCTTGTGACTTTTATAAAAGTTTTAGAGGAACTAAAATTTTGCAGGTTGATATGTAAAGATAAAAAGAAAGCTTCATTTGACTTAATTGCTTCTAGGAGACATTTTCTTGCTTTTTTTTTTTTTTTTTTTTTTTTTTTTTTTTAATTGGCAGAACTGGGGATTGAACTCAGGCCCTTGCACTTGCCTGGGAAGCACTTATTCCACTGAGCCATCTCCCCGGCCCCTTCTTGCTCTTTTCATTTGTGTAGTTCAGATACATCATAGAGACCTAAAAGAAATCCACCAAATTTACACAAGCAAATTAGTTAATAATGAAAAGATTTGCTCATAGTTTACAAACTTTCAGTTGAAAGCATTGTCTTTTAAATATTTCTGACAGTATTATTTTAACATCTCATCAACATTAATAACGATTTACATAAGATTGAAATTAAATTTCCACACTTATGTTTATGAAATTTCTGGCATATTTGTATAGCAATGCTATAATTTATTATAAAGTCAGCTGCAGGCAACAAAACTCCAGGTAAACTGGTTAAATAGACCAACATTTACTATCTGTCAAAGCAAGCCTTCCACTGCCAAGAGGCTCCAGAGCTGGTTAGGCCAGTGGATCTTCAGCCCAAGCTGGGTCTTGAATCATTCTATCATTTTTCTGATCTCTCTTCAACATGTGGGATACTGACCTCAGTTTTGCCCCTAATGTCTGACGTTGTCCCAAACATTTTGTTTAGTGACAGGAAAGTAACTCAGACAATGAGAAAACAGATTCTTCGCTAGTGCCTTCTGAAGAGAACACACCTGCCTACACCTGTCTTTAGATTTGAGAGAACAGCGCCAGGTTTCAGATCTACAAAATAGTAAGACAAAACATTTATGTTGTAAGACAGGAAGATCTTGATCATGTTACGGTAACAATGGGAAAATAGTACAAATCGAGGACAAAGTCCAGATTTGGGTCTGCCTTTGTTAGATGCAAATCATAAGTCATATTAATTCATCAGTCCAAATTCAATTTCTTTCCTGGTAGAATGAGACCTGCACCAGCAAGCTTCTGTCATTGTGAATACGAGGAGAAGTCATTCACTTCACAAATATGTATTGGTACCCTTGTGCATGGCAGGCAGTAAGCTGGTCACCAAGCGTCTCCTGTGACTGTCACCAAACTTACTGTCCCAACCTTCACGGCAGTTCAGGATCTCCAGCCCATATCTCCAGAAGCAATAACGCAGACTGATGCCTCTGCATTCCCTCTGCTGCTTTTTCCCCTGTGGTTTTCGCTTCCTTCTGAATACACCTGTGCTGCATTTGGTGCCGCTCACATCATCCAAGATTGCTGTTCTATTTTTATACCTCTCTCAGCCAATTAGCAAAATTATTTCCAACTAAAATGTTATTTCTGTTTGCTGTGAATACATTTTTGATGTATTCTTGGTTCTGGAGATTGGGACATAAACCTCCAGTTTTGATGGACAGGGACATTATTCTTCCTACAACACCATTATACTATTAGTACAATCAAAAACATTGTGATCTTCCAAGGACATGTGACCAAAGTACCTACTGACCTGATCTGAATGCACGGAATAGGTGTGCACTTTTACCTGGTTAGCAGCGGTCTCCAGAATCAGTGAGAAGGCAGCAAAACAAAATAAAAAAAAAACAAAAAAAACAGAAACTACCTTCGACCTTCTAGGAGCTTCCCTCATAGATATGAAAATAATAATGTATTTTCAAATTTAGAAGAGATAAATATGCCAAAAAGCACCTTATTATGTGGGTCAAGGTAAAAAAAATAATAATAAAACACAAAATAAAATAAAATAAAATAAAAATTCTAAGAAGATATTTTTCTAAGGTAGCTGACAGGTCCCATCCTGGGAACTTGAGGCTGTTGTCACCAGCTACTGAAACAGCTTTCCACTCTGCTGCAACCCACTCCAGGTCATCCCCCTCTGCACCATAACTCAGGTGTCTTCAAAAGGAATGTTACTGACTGAAGCGGTTTGGGTAAAAAGCCTTTTTCCTTCTCTTCACTACTGAAAGGACTGAACCTAGATGTCCAGAAAGCTAAAATATCCACTTATTGGTCCCGTACACTCACCCCCTTATTATTTTAAGGTACCAGGCTTGGCACAGGTTTGTTGCACAGTAATTCTGTGGTCAAAACAATTATGTACCAAGAAACCTTTATACTCTAAAGACTTAAAATAATTTGTAACCCCATCTTATCAGATAAGCTATAGGTATAATAGAGAGCATATTTACAAATTGAATATTTGTAATTTTCCTGGGTGTATATCAAGAGGACCTCCTATATTTTTCATGTTAACATTAGACAAGAACAATTGGAAAATATAATAAATGTTGAAGATACAAATTTCATCCCATACTTATGAATGTACAATTCTATGTGTGTCATGAATTGCCAATTGCACTTTATATATCATTTAATGTACTGTGAGTTACAGTCAGGTCATAATTTAACCTACTCGGTAAGACTATGTCACAGAAAACCACCTAAAATAACCAAAACATAAATTTGGCTATTATTTTTATATTGCTTTTAGAAGCACTGTAACTTACAATATGTTTTTTCATATTATCCTGTAGTACTTAAACTTCTCTTTTTTAAACAGAGTATATCAAAACTACATATAAATAGATATGAGAAGACAGTGAATACTGCGTCTAAATGGTACTAGTCCTACCCTGTCAGTCAGTTGTCAGTCACTATGACAAAATATCTGAGGTGATCAATTTATAAGATTGAAAGGTCTTTGTTGGCTCATAGATTCTGAGGTTTCAGTATATGTGAATGAACCCTCTGGCTTTGAGTCTGTGGAAGCACAGTATACTTTGGCAGGAACACCTGGCCCAGGAGGATACTCACACCGCAGCAGATAAGAAGTAAAGAAGAGAAACAGGAAGGGCTGGGGTCCCAACATCCTCTTCCCGTGCATGTCCTCAGCAACTCAACCTCCCTGAATTCCTTCCTCTTTAAAGGTTCCAGCTCCTCCTAACAACATCATGCGCAGGGCCCACACCCTGAACATGTTGGCCTTTGGGACCACTCAAGAGTTCAATATTAGGGCCGGGGAGATGGCTCAGTGGAATAAGCGCTTCCCTGGCAAGCGCAAGGGCCTGAGTTCAATCCCTGGTTCCGAAAAAAAAAAAAAAAAAAAAAAAAGCTCAATATTCACTTACACCAGTTTTCAGGAAGTAATTTATCTTTTCAGCTTCAAAACAGCCCTGTGAAACAATGTTTATTAACCTCAACTTAAAACATCTATCTGAGAGAATGTATTATTTGGCAGAAGATTATTAGTTATTAATGGTAAAGTAGGGATTCAAAATTCTTATCCTTAGCTGTGAGACCTGTGTTCTGGCCTTCATAACTGTAATTTAATGTGTCATACATATAATTATTTAATACAGCATATATTACATAACAATTATAAAGCACCTAGTAAGGCAAAAATCAAGAGAGAGCATTTCTTGTGTATTTATACTGGTATTTCCTTGATATACCCCTAGCCACTTCTATATAAACTGTTTCAATTATAACATAGATATTAAACTTCATGGAATGTTCTCTGCTTTGTACAAAAAATCTGAGATAGTACTGTAAGCAAAGAAATAAAACCAATATTGAGATGAATCCTCCCTCAGAGTAAGGATACACAGCTTTTTATAGAAATATGTAAGTTAAGGTCAAATTTATAAGTTTTTCTGAATTTCAGTGTGCACTAAATGTTTAGTTGTATTAAACAAATGTGGCTGAAGAAACATCAAAGATTTTTTTGATACAGCAGAATTGGAGAAAATAAATTGGATCCAACTGACTTTCAACTGTAGACCTGTCAAATTGAACGGAATTTTAATATGTCTTTTCTGCTACATATTAGTGAGGAATCTGTCTGATCAGTAGAAACTAAAATCCCACAGCTATTATATCAAAGTAATTAAAACCTCAGTGATGGGTGAAAGTGGAATCAGATGTCTTTCCTGAAAGCTATTAAGTACCTAAAGTATGATTTTGCAAATCTTGTGCATGGGTTTGTACACTTATTAAAAGAAATATGCACCCTTTTATAATAAAGTCTGTCTAATCAAATTTATATGAGGGCCCAGCACAAGATAATCATATTACTTTCAAAGGAACATAACATTAAACTTAAAAAGATGAAATTAATGTACGCTACAAATTTTAATCAAACTTTTAAGAGTTATACAAGAGATCCACTTCTCAGACTGTGAAATTGTTCACTAATATTACAAACTTCATGCGAATCAGCCTTATTTTTTATATGCTTAGTTGAGCTTGACTGATAACATTACCCTGAAATGTATATTTTACTAATGAGTATACTATGGAATCATCCAGTCTTATAATTTATCACTCAGTGTCCACAAGAAAGGGGTATTTTGTTTTGTTTTGCTTGGCTTTGTTTTCCTTTCCTTTGCTTTTCTTTATTCTGCTCTGCTTTGGTTTGCTAAGATGGTTGAGGATTTTTACCTTCACTGAAAAACACAAAGACTTACTTGAGCAATGTCATAAGTTCCGTACCAACTCATATGTCCTCACCAATTCCAGTTAAATTACAGGAAAACGTCTCCAGGCGAGAAACTTCATGAATTACACTAGCATTCTTTATGACAATCCTGCATATGCAGTGTGTGTAGTTTGGGGTCTCCCACATTTTTTCCATCAGCTTTCCAGTATAGTACTATGAATAATGAAAAGTAAAACCTGTGCAGATGGCAAAAAAAGGGCTCACTCATCAAAGAACATGATACTAAAAAAGAAAAAACATGGTACTATCAAAAGCAGGCTCAATATTCAAATTTTGTAAAAATATGTTGCAGTAAAAGACATATTAATCCACTTCTTTTTTTTTTTTCGTTAATCCACTTCTAATCCTCCACGCATTTTGAGCATACTCATTCTGTTGTCCCTCCCACCTTCTGCAGCAGCTCTATCATCTCCCTTCCTGGATATGTCAGTTCTGCTTTCCTGGCTCCCTGATGCCCTGAATGCATTCAAAGCACTTCCTTCTCAGGAAGAACTTTGTGGAAGAACTAGATGTCACATGGTGCCACATCTCTTCACTAAGGTGGATGAAGACACTGTACCACATTTCTACAAGCTGCCTTTCCTGATGGCACTGGGCAGCAGCATTCGTCATATTTTTTATCTTACTCAGGAAAAAGAACTCACATAGCCACTTCAGGAAGTGGCAGGGACAATGGGATAAGTGTATTCGAATGAGAGTGAGGATTTTGAGATGGGTCAATGACAATGTATCTTTTACTGTAATTTTGAAATTTAAATACTCATTATATACTTTGACCATTCCTCATGATATATATGATATTTTTTTATTTAACTTAATGGCTCTTTAATTGTAAGCAGCCACTCTCCTCCACTTCCTTGGTGCTATTCAGAGGCTCCTAGTACTCCTAGGTTTTCACCATCTCTGCTCCTACAGGATGGACCTGACCCTACAGCACCAGCAGCAACAGCACTTCTGTCTTAAGCCGGATTCCTGGCTTCATTAGATCAGCTCCAGGCTGAGTCAAGGGCCATTACTCCTCAAAATAAAAACCAATTCTACAAGTTCCATCATTGATCTTTGTTAGGATCTAAATAAGTTTTATCCAAGTATCTTTAAGCAGCTCTCAGATGAGCACCTAAAAGTGCTAATGAGCCCTAAGGAGGCCCTGTGAAGGTCACCCCATTTTTTTTTTCAAAACTGGGAATTGAACTCAGGCCCTTGCACTTGCCAGGCAAGTGCTTATTCTATTGAGTTATCTCCCCAGCCGCTCCATTTTTTAAAATCCCTTTGATATTTTTTCCTTTAGTCCAAGACAAATTGAGAATGTCCCCCAAATTTACCTTGAGTGTTAAGTGTTTTACAACAGAACTACTTTAAGAGGGCAAATGAGATAGCTCAGGGAACTGAGTCCTGCTTAGGCAAGCACAAGGACTGGTTTCAATCCCCAGCACCACATGCCACTCTAGCCTCACTCCTGGGTGTGCTGAGCCTGCCACTGAGACCAGGAATAGTGGTGCATGCCTGTAATCCCAGCTCTCGAGAGGCTGAGACAGGGGATCACTAGGAGTCGGAGCTGATAGTGAAACACTGTACCAAATACATTTTTAAAAAGTACTTTAAGTGAACATAGTTTCTCCAAGATTGACAATCAAAATACAAATATGTGTGTATAAACATATATTTGTAACTCTTGCATAAGCCTTGAAAGCTTTTTAATGTTTTCAACTGCACCTGAGGCATTAAACAAACCCTAAGCCCTCCTGTCATGCTTCCTACATTTTCATTACATCACTTGGTAGACTTTAAATATTATTTTCCCCTGCAGCTGTGAGAAGCAACAAAAACATTACTGTCTGTATAAAGAAATAACATTCTCAACAAACGTCGGAATATGGAATTGTTCAGGGTGTTCTATCACAAAGAGTTTTCAAATTAATCTCTGTAGGAAAAAAAATGTAGTTTGCAAAGGAAGAATAAAAATATGTACATGAATCATTGATATTCTGTTACATAATCTGTTAACAAAACTCTGTAAAAAGAAACTCTCTGATAAGTTGTGGCTGGTGGAGTGTACATTTCTGTTGCTTCCTTGTCCCTTGGAAGTGTGCTCACGTTCTTCATTATTTTTTTAACTGCATTAGCTACATTATGGTATAGGCATTTCAAATAATGTGAAGTATTTCAGCCTCGAAAGTTATCCTTATCACTTACATGATTGTTCAGCTATGTATATGATATTGAGGATAAAGAGGGTAGAATAGACCATCTCAGGTCCTGAGAAAATCCTAAAAATTAATTAATGTTTACAAAGTGCCTGCAATTCATCATTTATTATCTGACTAATTAATATACTGTCTTTTTATTAAAATGTGTGCTATCCACCCAGCCAGCATCATCACTGTGTTGCAGTTCATACTCAACACCAGCGACCCACTTCTCCGTCCATCACCCCCTCACTGCCCCCATGAGCTGTTCTCTTTTCGGTCACAGGTGGGCTTTTGGTTGGAGTCTCAGAGAAATGAAGATGTCAACCAGAGGGAAGAAGTGTTTCTATGCATTCCAATTGATTCTTTAAGGTCTTTTCAGGCCAGAAACCTGTATTCACTCCCAGTTTTCACCTTGTCCTTCTGCAACAACATAATCACTTATTCTGGCAGTAGGAAAAGTTCCTTGGAAAGAAATGCATGTGTTGCCCTGAAAATGTGGCTGCATGACTTGAAAATGGTGAAACATTGTATCTTGGTGTGTCTAATAATTTTTAAACACTGAGATGAAAAATATAAAAATATATATAACAACATATATGTGGACACATGTGTACACAGGAAGAAGAAAAGGAAAAGGCTAAAATAATCCCACTTCATCTTAATTTTAAGACACCACATTTGTCATTTTGCTCTATCACAACAGTTACTGACCTCCACTTTCTCTGCCAGAGAGATCCTTTCATTAAGTATTCATCTCCTCATATGAAATTTTCTATCACCTATAACCTGAAATCCAAACTCTTTAATGGGACATATTAAATGGTTCTATCTATTTTTCAAAATCAACCCTATTTCTCTTCCCAGCTTTACTGAACTGAACTGAGTGCTGCTCCTGTGGTGTTCAGTGCTCTTTCCGCTGGGTACCTTGGTTCCTCCTCTGCTCTCAGCCTGGCTATCTCTCTCCCCCCAGTCCTCTGCCCCAGCCTTCACCCAGTTGTCCAACACCCATTCATCACCCTTCAGAGATAGCTTAGAAGTAAACTGAGGCTGCTTCCTTGTTCTATTTTTTTTTCCAGAACCGAGGATTGAACTCAGGTCCTTGAGCTTGCCAGGTAAGTGTTTATTCCACTGAGCTATCTCCCCAGCCCCAGCCTCCTTGTTCTAAATCATCTGCTGTTTAGAAGTACTGGGGCTCAGTACTTGGGCTCAGGGGTCAGCCAGAAAATACTTGGAAATGAAGTATTGAGGTGCATTTCTTTGGATTGACGTTTTCTATTATGGGATACCTACCTAATTCCAGGTGTGCTACACACACATGACCACTGCCCCAAGGCAAACCATGAAGAGTATGATTTCCTCACTTCTGCACTTTTAACCAACGTATCTGATGATTGCCCCAGGACTTGCTTTCTGACGGCCTTCGCTGTGTGCTCTGGCTCTCTGCACATTACTTCAGTCACAGCTACTACATCTGTCCAAATCCTCTCTCCACTTGAAATATTAACTACCCCAAGCCTTCTGTAAGGGGGTGACCAACCACTTCGCTCAGCTTTCTTAGCATGGAGCAAGGTATTTTGTTTTGTCTCAATCTCTTTCTGTCAAAATGACCCTTTTCTTCATTCTTTTTCTCTCCCTTTCTGTGATTCATCCTCTGAAATTTCAAATTATTTTTCTCTATTAAAAATGTAATCCTCTTTGACTTTTATTTCAAAAGTCATTGCAGGATAATATCTCAAGAATTACGAGCCTTTAAAACTTATCTACAGAAGATAGGCATGATTATGAATATTTCATTTCTGATACAGAATTCACTGTTCTTATTCTTGTTTTTTAGTTTAT
>NW_004524780.1:4298711-4331959 GCF_000260255.1 Octodon degus
TAAATAAAAGTATTTTAAATTTTTTAAAAAAGAAAAATCATGCAAAGTATGATTTTAAAAATACAAAGTGTGTTTAAATTAAAGAAAAAGAAATTATTATAATAAAGTCTCATTGCCATGAATCCCTTTCAAAATCTTACCACCAGCTTGGAACAGGCTAATCTTGAGGTCCTTGCCACTTCCTGCAGCAGCTCTGGAGTACCCTTTCCTGAGGGTCTTCATTTGCACTGTCCTGACTGTCTTGATGTCCTGATTCAGTTCAGAATGTCTCCCTCTTGGAGTCACTTTGGCTTTGGGGACAGCCAAGAGTCACATAGTGCCAGATCTGGTGACTAAGGGGTCATGCCTGTATTTGACAGAAGTTGCCACAAATACTTCAATGATGCAGAATGATAAAAATATGATGCATAAAATTATCACAGTAGAAAATACAATGCCATTAACCCTCCTCAAAATATCCCTTCTTGTTTTGAACACACTCCATCACTCTAAGCAATGCATCTCTCACTGGAGTTCAGCATGCCCTGTATCCGAATCCCTTGTTCTCATGTATTTCAGGCCAAAAATCTATAACAGCAACAGCTCATAGTGTATCAAAATCAGCTTCTTTCTTTCCAAAGAAACAGCAAAGACAAAGAGCACATTGAGCAGACACAGCAGGGCTGCTCCACAGGGTGTAAGCCATGAAGATCTGTATGCCTTACCCCACCAGTGTTTGTAAAATCAGAAGTATACTGTCATGGGATTGCTCCCTATCTCTGTGGGTTCCAACAGTGGTGATTAAATGTGGCAGTGCTTGCAAAAGATCTGAGAGTTGAGCAGGAAAGAAGGTGGTACATGGTAGCAAGAAGAAGAATGAATTCATTTGCAGAGGAAATGCAATATACTTAGATTAATGCATGCCCCTCAGTGTGTGTGTGTATGAAGTATGGGTGTGTTGTTGTTGTTGTTGTTGTTGTTGTTGTTGTTGTGCATGGAGAAGAGAGAAGGAATTGGCCTGTGAGGACAAAGACAGAGATATGTTGAACCTGGAAATCTGGCTGTCATACATAGGGTCTGATTTGCTCTCAAGAATTTGCTAATGGTTAAACTGTGAGGAACCAGGGGAGTTCTGTGTGTTGAGACCTCAGCCCTCACCCCAGCCTCTTTCACCATTCCAATATCAGGAGCAATGAAAGTGGCAAAGCAGTAAGCCCCTGCTAGATCTTGCCCATCTAGAAGCAGAAGTCGAGAAATAAAATACCTAGAACAGCAAAGGCAATCCAGAACAACCGAAGAAAGGCAAGAGGCATTACAATCCCTGATTTTAAATTATACTACAAAGCTACTATGATAAAATCAGTATGGTATTGGCAAAAAACTAGACCTGGGGGGTCAAAGGAATAGATTAGAAGATACAGATACAACTTCAAACACATTCAACCATCTTATCTTTGACAAAGGGGCCAAACATGTTTACTGGAATAAAGGTGGCCTCTTTAACAAATGGTGCTGGAAAAATGGGCTCAAAAATTTAGCTGAAAGCTAAAACTTGACCTGGGTCTATCACCATGTACTAAACCAAAGTCAAAATGCATTAAAGATGTAACATTAAAACAGAAACACTAAATTGCCTCGAAGATAAAGTAGGTGGAAATCTTGAAGACATAGGGGTAGACAAAAATTTCATGAGAAAAAAAATCAAACTGCAAGGGAAATACTAGAAAGAATTAACAACTGGGACTTCCTCTTACTGAGAAGTTTCTGCACATCACAAAAAATTATCAACAAAATGAAAAGACAAGCCACAAATTGGGAAGAAATCTTAACTCATAAGCATTCAGACAAAGGTCTTCTATCTAAAATTTATAAAGATCTAAAAAACATTAGAGCTCCAAAATTTAAGGACCGAATCCAAAAATGGGCATCTGGAATGAATACACACTTCTCAGAAGAAGAAATACAAAAGGCAAATAAATACATGAGGGTTACTCAAATAGGTCAGCGAATTAAAGTGCCTGCAAGCAGGCACAGGGGCCGGGGGCTCAATCCCCAGGCCTGTCATGCTGGCCCCACCCCCAGGTTACTCTGAGACAGCAATTGAGACTGGGCATGGTGGTATGATCTGTAGTCCCAGTTGTTGGGAGGCTAAAAACAGGCAGATCACTATGAGTCCAATCTAGTAATGAGACCCCAAATACTCTGTAGCCTCTTCCCTTAAAACAATACCAAAAAAAAAATGAATGCATAAATACATGAAAACATGCTGCACATCACTCGCCATCTGTGAAATGCAAATTAAAACAACATTGAGATACCATCTCACCCCAGAAAGAATGACTATCATAAAGAAATCAACCAACAACAAATATTGGAGAGGTTGTGGGGAAAAAGAAACCCATCTCCACTGCTGGTTGGAATGGAAATCAGTGGGGATACTCCTCAAAAAACCAGGACTGGAAATCCCATTCAAACCAGCTATCTCTCTTCTGGGAATTTTCCCAAAAGAACTGAAAACATCATATTATAGTTATATATGTGCACCCATGTTTATAGCTGTATGATTTCTGATAGCCATATCTTGGAAACAACCAAAATGTCCGTCACCTGGGGAATGGATGAAAAAAAGTGGTATTTTTATACAATGGAATATTACTGAGCTATAAAGAAAATTAAACATGAAGGCTTTGTAGGTAAGTGGATACAACTTGAGGCTACACTCATAAGTGAAATAAACCAGACTTGCATGTGTAAATATTGTAGTGTCTCCCCCGTATAAGAATTCAAAAGAAGAAATAAAAATTGTAAGGTATAACACAGTTAAATGGAAAGAGAGAACTTAAGGATTAAACAACAAAGACAGAAAAAGGAGAAAAGCTGGGAAATATGGTAGGGGCAAAACCAGAGGTTTATATAAACAAGATGGTTAAGGCAATGAACCTAAAACTTTCCATCAGGTTTTTGAAAATAGCAGTTAATGGGTAGAATTCTCAACCTGACTAACTCTATATGTTGATATCTATGACCTAAGCAACTACATTTTAGACAGCAATGTGTAATACTAAAACCACACTTAAAATTCCTGTGATTTTGGTCTTCTAAATGAATACTGCTTTCAATGTCATATCAATTATTGCTATACTCTTTTTAAAGTAAGTGTTTGTTTTTTAAAAAGTATCAAAAGTAAATGACAGACAAGAAAAACAAAATATTATAGGATTTTCCTGCTACAATGCTGTATATGATTTAATTTCTAAATTTCTGTGTCAAGAATGTGTAATTGTTTTTTAACATTCTATAGGGATTTAAATTTAAGAATAACCATGGTTGTTGGAAAATAGCCATTCCATTTTATATCTAAGGTGTTTGATATTCAGACAGATAGTGATGTTAAGCTTAACTGCCACTGTTACACGGTAATAATATCATTAAGCTTTTATTCTACATGTTTAACAACTAAAGTTTGCAGACCAAAAATTAGAGAGATCAATGGGCTAAAAGGATAGTCAATATTTTGGCCCTAGTCCTCCAAGATCAGTGAAGACTCAGAACATAAGAGAACCTCTGCTGTGACATCCTATAACTAAGTGAGGTCCTAAATTTTCTGATCAAGGAGATTATGGAGCCACAGAGGAAAGTGATTGATGATGTATAGTGTGCCTAAGCAGAGTCACCAAGAGAGAAAAAATTCTCTCAGGCTTTCACAGAGAGCAAATTGGTCAAGTGATGGTCATGACTCACCCAGATGGCTTACACTAAAAAAAGATCTACAAGACTCTGTACATGGTCCCATGGTAAATCCTGAGGGGATTTAACTGACCTTGTTAGATATCAAAAGTTACATTTTTAGTTATATAGGTCTTGCTTTAGCTTGATCTTAACTACCAGCAGAAAAGTGTAATTACGAGGTATAAAAAGTAAAGCTATATTAATATGCTGAGCTGTAAAATGCTCAAGTAAACAACTTTGACAATTGCCAGTTGTGCTGATAACTCACTACTATTGTGGACTATTGGGCTATATTGGGTTAGTTTTCTGAATTGAAGTACCTACAATCTTTGGACTATCATCAAGCATGAAAAGGCCCTTTAAAGACTTCTCCAAATGCAGCTTCTCAAACTGCAATGGAACATCCATCTCTGACAAAACAAAACAAAACAAAACAAAACAAAACAAAACAAAACAGGGGGGACGATATATAAAAAGGACTATTTTGTTGTAAAAAAAAAAAATGCTTGAGCTAGCAAAATAAATAAATACAATGTAGTTACAAAAAATATATACTTCTGCTGAGGGCTTGATTTTGGAAGTACTGGATAATAAAACATATAGCAACCAGTTTTAAAAAAGAAATAAAGAAATATTCTTTATAAACACCTCTAAATTGAATTTTTTCTCCGTGAAATTGAACTTATGTCACGCGGCCACTGAGCAAGAATAATATCTTCCCTTAAATAAAGCTTTATCATGGGAATATTTGGAAAGGTTGACAACTCTTCGGGCACTATAAAACAAAACAAATTACAGCAATAAATAATTCTTAATGTAAGTTAATGAATAACTTTAATGTATATAATTATACAATGTGTCATGCAATGAAAAGAAAGTGCAGGATAAAAATTCTTATCATTGTGATGTTAGGTAGAAAAATAAAATACAAATATTATTAAGAAATGTGCTACAATGTAAGGTCAGTTCCAAGAGTCACAAAGAGGGGTAATGATCAGAGAGTCTATCAGAGAGTCTTATGCCCCATTCCCAAGTACATTCTGCCAAGGTACCAAGTTTTGTCCATACTGACTTTGGTTTCAACACTACCAAGGACAGCAATGTCTGGACTCATTTCAGCAATTTAGATTGCTGTTGCATTTTTGTTTTATTTTATTTTAGGTCTTTTGGGGACACAGTCTTGCCATGCAGCTCAGGCTAGCTCGGACTGGCCTCCAACAAGCAGTAATCCTCCTGGTTCCGCATCCTAAGTGCTGGGATGACAGGTGTGCACTAGCACACCCAACCTGGTGTATTTTTGAAGGGCTGGAGAAGGAGAGAAAAATGTTAAGATGTATCCCATAGACTAATGAAGGTTTATCTTCCATAGCAAAATGTCTTCAACTAGAGGAGGTATTTTTAAATCTTAAGGTGGGAAGATATCAGTGTATGAAGACTGAGAGCCAGAGGGCATTAAGAACTTCATAACAGCTCAAATTGTAGTAATGTGGTGGCATTACTCTAAGACAAGTTCCACACAACTATAATCCTAGAACTTGGGAGGGTAAGGCTGGAGAACTGCCATGAGTTCCAGTCCAGCCTGAGCTACCTAGAAAGTTCAAAGCTAGCCTCTCACTAACAAGACAAGTGCTTGAAGCACCTGACTGAGGCCTTGTCTCTAAGCTCAGTGGGTGATATGACCAATGCTACCCTATACAGAACCAAAAACTCTGGAGTCACTTACCTTTTGTAAAGAGAGATGGGATAAGTCTCCAAAATAATCCACAACGTGCTGTGCAAGCCATGCCCCTCGGGTGCGCTGAGACAGCGATTGAGCCTGGGCATGATGGCATGTGCCTGTAATCCCAGAGTCTGAGAGGCTGAGACCAGGAGGACCATTGTGAGTCTGATCTGTGACCCTGTAGATCCTGTTGCAAATACACAAAAAAAGACTCCAAAAACAGTTGTCTCACCCCTCCGGTGTTTAAAATTTATTTTTATGCCTATTCTTGATTCTTATAGTTGGATCTGTATACAAGCAAAGCAGGTATTTTCCTTTTATAGATAAAAAAAGCCTTCCAAAAGCATTCAAAATTGCTATGAGGATGTATACTATTTGCATTTTTTTGGTATTCCAGGTGATTGTAGTCTAAGCTATAAAAGATGAATGAATGGTCACACAACAACATTATTATTTCTTTAAAATGCTATTATGTGTACATTCATTATCACACCTAGAGAAAACAGTGGTAATTATCCTTAAAACATTACCTTAGCTTTCTAATTTTATTGGGAAATTTCACAATAAAAAATATGATTTGTAACACAGAGCAAATTAAAAATATTAATAAAGGCCACTTTATATTCAAACAGCATTTTAATACCCTTTGAAGAATATAGTTCTATCAGTCAATGTCTTTATTAAATTTAGTGATTGATCCTACTTCTTTTTCAAGAGAAATGGCAATATCCAACCTGTATTCTCTTTAATAGCTTCATACCCTGAGTTTGATTGCTGCTGTTGACCTTCAAACATATTCTATTGCATTAGCTCCATAAGTTTATTTTAATTTCTTTACTCCCCCTAATTACCTGGATCATTCTATACCATTCCCTACAGGGAAATATGCTGCTGAAGTTTGGATTTTTAAGTACTAATTAAAAAATTCATTAGTGTGTGAATTAATTTCCTCTTTGTATTTTCCTCTCCCTCTTGATAGTCATCGAGTCTTGAGAAACAATCTAGCTATTGCCTCGCAAAGGTCCAGAACCTGCCTTAATTACTCTGATGGGGGTCTCATATTAGGTAGCCATGCACCAGGAAATGAACCTGAGCACAGTGAACTCAGTTCAGGGAGCACTGGAGCCAAAGGAAGGCTTCATAACCACCTCTTCCAGGTATAAATGCCTCAGAACTGCGTCTTCCACAAACAAATCCACTGGAGAGCCAAGACAGCCCTGGAGAGCTAGCCAAGGGTTGCATACATTACTCAGGCCAACCTAAGCAGGGAAGTGGACACTTCAAATAATTAACAACACAATTCAAGTTCTCCAAAAGATTTTGGGGGACTGACTCTATAGGAATTGTCTCTGTAGAAGTTGTTACTCTGAGATTAGGTTGTTTGGAGATTTCTGTAACAGAAAGTGGGTAAAAGATACGCTAGAGTTTAATCTCTGGAGGACCCCAGTTCATGAAATAATTAGCTGCATATATTTAGGATCCTTAACGCTAAACACTTAACGCTACTGGAAAATGTTTATTGTTAACAATAAAGTCAGGTCAATTTCATTTCTCATTACCTGTCTTGGTCCCTTAGAAAGAGTAAATCTATTAGAATAGTGAAAAAAGGGCGGGTAGAATTTTGCATTGTCTTCTTAACTCATAAGAAACTCACTAGCAAACATCAGCCTGAATATTAAAGTTTGATGTTTTAAAATGAGTAGAAATATATATTAGTTCCTGTGTGTCATTATTGAGAGCACAGTTTCATCAAACACTGTCCTTACAGTGTAGTCATCACATAGACTTGGAACCTAGAAGTGTTCAACCAAAGCACCAATCACGTCAGCCACCATTTGTCTTTCTAAACCTTGCAAAATGAGAGAAAATATATTCTCTATATCTATATACTTGGAGATTTACAAACTGTCCATCATAGGGAAGTACTCAGTAAGCATTTACAGAATGAAGACTGGAGAAATATTGTTACTCACTGAGATCAAATTGGGTGTAGAGAAACAGAGAAAAATTATTCTGGTTCTGAAAAATCCAAGAAAAGTTATATATTTACTGTAGTCATTTATTATAAATTATATGTTATATTGATATATTAATAATGTATTATGTATTAATATTGTGTATTATGGACATTATATGTGAATAGATATGAACATATGATAGAACTTACATATTAAAACCTGTATATTGAATTGAATTAAAAATGTACTACTCTTGGGGTTGGGAGATAGCTCAGTGGAATATGTACTCACCTGGCAAGTACAAGGTCCTGAGTTCTATCCCTGGTACCACCAAAAAAAAGTACTACTCCTAAATCTTTTTGCAGGAATTCATTAATTTACTACTTAACAAGGTATATAGGGTCCCATTCTCTCTTACATTCCATTGAGAGAAGCAGAATGCAATCAAGTGAATTTACACGTAATACCATTTATATGAATATGTATTGATATCAAAATGTCTGTTTGTGCTCTATCTTTATAGGCCCCAACCTTACCAGAGATTTTTTTTCTGTATTTATCTATAAACATATCAGTGGACTCACCCCCCCAGAATTGCTATGAGCACATGAGGTTTCAGGGGGGACAATTAAACATACACGATCAGTCCAAGTCCTTCCATCGAGGGCCAAGAGGAGTAGGATGTGATGAGCCAGAGAGCCAGGCATGACAATGATGAGGAGGGGACCACTAGTAACCTGAGAAGAAAACATAAACAAGATGCCAAAGGTCTGGCACCTCATCCTTGAGCAGAAGAGAGCCCTATGTACTCAAATAACTGAAATAAGCTGCAGTTGAAAGAGGGGAGAAAAAAAAAACCCTTGGAAAACTTGGCAAAGATTGATAGAGGCCAGATCTGCAGGACAAAGTTTGAATGGAATGCTAAATTCAAGGAGAAATGACAAGGTAAGGCGGAGAAATAGGCATCCGTCATCACCGGAGTTGTGTTCTGTCCAGAGCTCTCTGGATGCTGTTAGAAGAGACCAGAAGAGAAGTACGCAGTGGATCAGGGGATAACTCCAGAAATACAGGGGAGATGTAGTCATGGCTTCACCAGCAGCAAAGGAATGCAGAGGGCCTGACACTTCCACAGGCCAGGCACTGTGGAAGAAACCGTGGCAGTAGATGTATCCAAGGACTCAAATGTTATCACGAAGTAAAACAAGGAGGACACGAGCATCCAAGAGGAAGAAAAATAATATTAAGGTCTAAAGTGCTCGATTCAGGCAATTCTATGAGTTACATTTCATGGAACTAGCTTCCCGGAGGCTATTTGGTATAGATTTAAAGAGTGTGTATAGCTATTTGGGAGCTTACAGGATTTCTGCTTTGCAAAACACTCAAAGTTTTCCTGGCATCAGCTTAGGAACATGACAAACTGCTCAAGACCTGTGTATCTCTGTATGGCTGGAGAATATCATGTCTTGGTTGTAGAAAATGAGCAAAACTGCACCACCGAAAAGAGCACAGGAACACCTAACACCTCCAGATAAAAGTAAAAGAGGGAGATATAAGAAGGCTCTATATAAGCAGAAATAGCCAAAGCCTTGCAAGTGGGGAAAATTCTGGTACAGCTGAGGGCTGAAGCAAAAACCAGGGGAACAAGCACTTCTTATACTTTGGACCTGGAGCTTCTCTTGAAAGCCTGGGAGTTGACAGCTTGGTCTCCACCTGTGGAGCTTGAGGTATAGCCTGAGGTTGTTTATTTGGGCTTGTTCTGTTTTCCTGATGTAAGAATTTACTTCTATAAATTTCCACTTAAAACTGCTTTGATTACATCCCACAGGTTCTACCAGTTGCATCTGCATTTTTGTTTAATTGTAAATATTGTTTAATTTCTTCTTTAATTTCATGTGTGACCCATGAGTTATTCAGGAGGGTGTATTTAATTTCCGTGTGTTTATGTAGTTTGTGTGATTTCTCTTGTCAGTGATTTCTAGCTTCATTGCATTATGGTCAGATAATATGCAAGGGATAATTTCCATGATTTTGCATTTACTTAAGTGTGCTCTATGTGCTAGTATATGGTCTATTTTGGAGAACATCCCATGTATATCAGAAAATAATGTGTTTTCTGATGTTGTTGGGTGGAACACTCTGTAAAAGGCTAGTAAATCCATTTCTTCACAAATTTGGTTTAGCTTTTGTTATTCTTTGCTGAGTTTTACCTAATTGATCTATCCCTTTGTGAGAGTGGAGTGCTAAAGTACACCTTTACAACTGTGTTATTGCTCATTAGATTTTTCATATCTGTTAAAATTTGTCTTTTATAGTTGAGTGCTCCTACATGGGGTACACATATATTTATGGTTGTTATCTCTTCCTCTTACAGTTTTTCTGTAACAAACATATAGTGATCTTATCTCTTTTGGTCATGCTTGGTTGAAATTGACATTGAGATCAACCAGAATAGCTACCCCTGCTTTTTTCTGGGTTCCTGTCACGGAATATTGTTTTCCATCCTTTGACTTGAAATCTATGAATTTCCTTTTGAGGTAGATATATTTCTTGTTTACAGGATATTGTTGAATTTTATTTCTTGATCCACTCTGCCAGTTCACTTCTTTTGATTGGTAAATTGAGGCCAATTACAGTAATGGTTATAATGGAAATGTATTGGCTTATCTTTGTCATGTTACTTTTTCACTGTAGGTTCTCCACCTTTCTCTTCTGTTTAATTGCTTGCTCTACTTAGTGGTTCCTTTCTGGCATTGTTCTTGAAGTTGTGGTCATTTTTGTCCCTTCCTAGAATATCTGTCAGTCCTATTTATAGGGTGATTTGGTGGTCATGAATTTCTTCATTGTTCTTTGTCATGGAAGTATCTTATCTCTCCCTTAATTCTGAAAGATAGTTTTTCAGATTACATCAATCTGGGTGGGAAGTTATTTTCTTTCAGGGCCTGAGATAGCTCACTCCAAGCTCTTCTTGATTTGATGGTTTATGTTGAGAAATCTGAAGTGATTCTTTTTTTCCATAATTTTATTGATAAACAAATAGCAATGAGACAGTTTAAAATCAAATTGGTAGGACATTTTCAATAATTGACACATTGAATACATTCTTCCTAGTGGTTAATTGCTGTACAAGATGCGACATGATATCCTATTTACAAACACTATTAGAACAAATCACTCTATTCATTAAGAGAATGTAACTATATATCTATCCTAACCAGTTTGAATACACAGATACGAAATGGACATTCATCTGTATACCCTTTTTTTTGTTAAGTTCTGTTATTTGAATATTATAGGTGTGCAAACTCAACAAAATATTCTAAAAGAGTCCAGTAACCCATAATAGTATTGGGTCTTCCACTTGACTGGCAATGTTAGAAATTGTTGACCTGATTCCCCTACAGCTCAACATAACAGCATGGCTTTACTTCTTATATTTCATTTTTATACTTTTCTGCTAGATGGTTAAGACCAAGGTAAAGCAGGACCTATGCAACAAGACTTGTAGCTTTTGGGTCTGATAAGGTCAGTGAAATCCCCTCAGGATTTATCCTGAGATCCTGTACCTCAGATTGTAGAACCTTTGTCAGTGTCAGCCATGTGGACGAGTCACGGCCATTGCTTGGCCAATGTGCTCTCTGGGAAAGCCTGAAAGAATGTTTTCTCTCCATGTGACTCTCCTTAGGCACACACTACATCATTGATCGCTTTCCTCTTTGGCCCCATAATCTCCTTGATCAGAAAATTTGGGACACTACTGAGTTACATGACATTACAGTACAAGTTCTCATATGTCCTAAGTCTTAATTGACCTTAGAAGGCTAGGGCCAAAATGTTGGCTTTCCTTGTAGCCCTCCTTTTTCTCTAATTTTGGTCTGCACACTTAGGTTGTTAACCATCCAGAAGACAAACTGGCTTTCTACATGCCAAAAACTCAAACTTGACCCAGGTCTATCACCATGCACTAAACTAAAGTCAGAATGGATTAAAGATCTAAACATTAAAGCAGAGACACTAAATCTCCTGGAAGAGAAAGTAGGAGGAACTCTTGAAGACATAGGGATAGGCAAAGGCTTCATGTACAGAAATCAAATCACACAGGAAACAGTTGAAAGAATTTACAACTGGGACCTGCTCTTACTGAGAAGTTTTTGCACATCAAAAGAAATTACCAACAAAGTGAAAAGGTAACCCACAAATTTGGTAACAATCATGACAAATAAGTACTCAGACAAAGGTCTTCTCTCTAGAATCTATAAAGAACTAAAAAACACTAGGGCCCCAAAATTTAAAGACCCAATCCAGTAATGGGCATCTGAGATGAACACACGCTTCTCAGAGGAAGAAATTAAAGGAGCGAATAAATATATGAAAAAATGCTCCACATCACTAGCCATCCACGAAATGCAAATTAAAACAACATTGACATATCATCTCACCCCAGAAAGAATGGCTATCATAATGAAATCATCCAACATCAAATGTTGAAGTGATTCTGATGAACTTTTCTTTCTTTTTTTTCTGATGAACTTTTCTTTGTAGGTGATCTAGTTCTTCTCTCTAACAGCTTTTAATATTCTGTTGTGTTGCTAAATTTCTAGAATTTTGATTATTACATGTCTGGCTGTAGATTAATTTTGATTATGGCTAACTGGAGT
This sequence comes from Octodon degus, assembly GCF_000260255.1. NCBI lineage: Eukaryota > Metazoa > Chordata > Mammalia > Rodentia > Octodontidae > Octodon > Octodon degus. The sequence goes on from NW_004524780.1 coordinate 4,310,753, forward strand.
TCTATATGGCTCACTTATATGTATTTCAGATTCTTTTCCCTCTCTTGGAGAATTTTATACTACTCCTGCAAATATTCTTTTTTATTTTATTTGTGTTAACTTCTGCTGTTTTGTTGACATATATTAGTCTTCTATTGTTTTTCTTTGCATCATCTTGTAGCTTTTGAATTGTAATTTCCTGGTTCCTTGTTGTTTTTAAGAGATCTTTCCTTTCACATTCACAATCTGCAATGCTGTCTTCAAGGTCTGAAAGTCCACCTTTAGCTTGGTTCAACAGTTTTGCCAACTTTCAATGGAAATCTTAATTTCCTGAATATCTGTTTGAATCTGTATCATGTATTCTAATTCTTACCTGTAGTGTTAATTCAATGTTTCTATCATTTTTCTATTTTATATCTATGTCTTCTTTAGATGTGATCAATTCTTTTATGATTTTTGTCTTTTTTATTTTTTTTTTCTGAGAGTATTTCTGATCTGTTTTTTTCTATAAGGGGATTGAGTTGTTTCTTTACTTCAGTTACTAGCATTTCAGAAATTTCAAGGCTGGCCAGATAGTTCAGCAGATGAAAGCACCTGCTTAGGCAGATGCAGGAACAGGGAGTCAATCCCTGGCGTACCATGCCAGCCCTACCCCCAGGGCATACTGAATGGGACCTGAGACTAGGTGTAGTGGCATGCGCCTATAATCCCAGTGCTTGGGGGGCTGAAAACAGGAGGATCACTATGAGTCTGATCTGTGTAATGAGACACTGTAGACCATGTACTAAATACATGTAAAAAAAGGAAAAAAGTTTCAAGTACGTGACTTCCAAGTTCTTCTCTATCCTTGTCTCCTGGACTTGTTTTGGTTGGGCTGGAGATCTGAGATTGCCTTTTGCGCCTTTGTTTTGACATTTTTCATGCTTCCAATATTCACATGGGCTCGGCACTGATGATAGAAGAGGCAGGACACAGGTCAGCAAGTCTCCCGAGACATTAAGGGGGACAGAGTAGGCTCACCAAGGCTCCACTGTGTGGGGTTCAGTATGGCTTCTGAGATGGTAAGGGATAGGGAACCACAACTCAGCAAAGCTTGGATGATGATGGAGGGTGAGCGGAAGCTCTGCAAGGCTCTCTTGGTTGTGGGAGCCAGGGAAGGGCTCATCAAAGCTTCCACAACAGTGTGGGGGTGTTGCAGTGCAGTGAGGATCTCATAGTGATGCAGAGTGGGGCAAATTACCAATATTGATTAGTGCTCTTTAGAGCATGAGGGTCAAAAGAAAGCATATATATAATTATGCAAGGGGGTTTATTAGGCAGTCCCTATAGCTTCCTAAGTGTCAGCCTACTTTCTAGGATGATGGTGGGTGGGTAGACTGCAATTCAGCAAAGCTCCAAGAGCAGCTGACTTTCATGCACTGGATCCTCTTTTGGGAATTACACTCAGGAGTAATTCACATCCTATAGGGCTGCAATTCCAGAGAACACCACAAAAACCTGGCCTCAACCAACGTACATGTTATTCCTGAACTACTTTCACATGTGTCTCGCTTCCTGTGACACAGCCAGGTTCAGTAACTTTCTACAAATTATTTTTCCATATCCCTAAGATTTTCTTGTTTTATACACAATCCTAGATGTTATTTACTGTATCACAGTATTGGCACATTACCAATATTGATTAGTGCTCTTCAGAGGATGAGGGTCAAAAGAAAGCATGTATATAATTATGCAAGGGGGTTTATTAGGCAGCTTATAAAATCAGAGGCAGGGGAGCCCTCAATGACTGTTTACAGGCTGGAGAGTCAGAGGACTAAGGAGCTGCTTAGCCCAAGAAGCTAGATGCCACAGAATAATAGGGATCAGGAATATAGTACTATACTGAGACTACAGACCTCGAAGCTCCATAGAGAGCTGCTGGTCTGAGTCTACATTTGAATGTTAAAAAATCTGGGGTCTGATGTCCACAGGCAACAAGAGCAGCAGTAAAACACATGTCTCCTCAATAGGAGGGAACTTTCAAAAGTCACATGCCAACTGCCTCCTTCTTTCCCTTTTATGGTATCTAAGCTACAAGATTAGTACTTTGTGCAACTCAGTCAGGGTGGGTCCTCCCCCCAGTTGGCTGGCCTACATGCCAATCATCTCTGGAATCACCCCCAGATATGCCCGAGAGTGTACTTTCCCAGGTGTTTCTTAACTCAAGTTGACATATCCTGATTAATGGTCACATGTACCAACACAATCATCAGCAGAAAGATGCATATTTTATAAGCAAAGATTCAGACAGAAGCTCAGTGTGTATTAATAGAAAATTGGTTAACTAAACTATAAATAAACTACACAATGCTACTCTGAAGACCAGTAATAAATCTGCATACTTGTTGTAACAGAAAAACTTCCCTTATATTTGTAGGTAAAAACAATATTCCAAAAACAGCATGTGGAACATGAATCCATTCATACAACATAATGTGCAAATAATCTCAATGCATATAAAAATGTAGGCCAATGTCTAGCAAATAAAAATGCTCACTAAAATGTTCCCTGTCTTTCCTTTATGAGATAACTCTTCTTCTTGTGAGGTGACTGAATTGGTGAGCACTTCATGACTCAAATACTTTACATAGCTATTAGTAGAACAAAATAATCAGCTTCTTTTACAGAATTCTATCATAATAACATTTATTTCTTCATAGACATGATTAATGGTTCATCCTCAACAGAATGGAGAAAGGCCATTGAAACCAAAATGACACCCAATTTGCTCATTTGCTCCTCCTGGACTCTGATGGGAAATATCAGGAGCCCAAGCAGGGCAACCACTAACTGATGATGTCCATGCTGAGAACTGTTACCCTCCATGGGCCCATACCTAGAAACTGTACCTGAGGCTGTTTGAAGAGTAGATGCTACTACATTTGTTTTCCAGGTGGGACTGCAAATGTGTCTTGCAGCTCATGTTGTCGGAAGAAGAGATACCTGGATCCCCATCCGGCCAGAATGGAGGTTCCACTTAAAGATGATACATAAAACAGAATACAAAAGGAGGCCAGCAGAAAGAAATGTCATTCACATGTTCAGTGCCACAAATTATTAAGAACACAAGTCAAAATATTGACGCAGCTGGTGTTTTGACCATTAATTCTGGTCAGAGATGACAACTTGACTGAAAGATTTTGGAGTAAGCTGTGTGCGATGGCTAGAGAAAAAGAAATGGGAAGTTGAGAAAAAATAAAACACATTAACGGGAGGACAAGTTCATTGTCTCCACATTGCCTGGCATCATAACTTCTTTTTATATTAAAAACGATATGTATGACAAGACTAATACTACCTTCACAGGGGAAATCTGCCATAAACAATTTGGAGTTCTCTTAGTTTTCATGCGGTGAGATGCCACTTTTTAGGTAGAAATGGGAGATTGGACCTAAGTGTAAATACAAAGGTACACTATCTGTACTTTGTAACTCAGGTGTGACACATAATCTCTAAACATAGCAAAAGTGACATTGCCAAGTGATCTTGTTTCTCTGCCTTTGACCTGATGGGAATCAGCACTGCATAGAAAGCTCAGGAACAAGTTGGATGTGGTGACATTATAGTTCCTGCACTCTAAAGAGCTGAAGCAAGAGAATCATAAGTTATGGCCCTTAGCCAGTGAAATAGCTCAGAGGTCTACACACCTGCTTGGAAAGCACAAGGACTCAGGTTCAGTCCCTGGTACCACATGTCCTGCTGGCCCTGGGAACCCTGGGTGCACCATGCCAGCCCCAAAACCAGGTGTGGTGGCACATGCCGGTAATGCCAGGGAAGGCTAAGACAGGAGAATCACTATGCGTACAAGCTGCATAGTGAGACCCTGTACCAAATAAATAAATAAATAAAAATAATGATAAGTTCTGGGCAATTTAGTGGCTTAGCAAGACCTTGACTCTAAAATAAAAAAATAAAAAGGTCTGGGAACATAGCTCAGTGTGAAGGTTCTGGCTTCAATCTCTAGATCTGAAAGAAGGCTTGGGATCATTGCTAAACACATATCATTTGTTCAGGAAGAATGACTAAGTTTTATAGACATCTGGAAAATAGATTGTTGTATTGCATTTCCCTTATGAGCCCTAAATTATTATAAACCTGGAGCATAAGACAGCATTGTTATTTCTGTTGTCTGTATCAGAATTCCAAGATGGTTGTTCTCTGCCCAGGGCTTAAATTGAAGCACTTCCATCCATGTGGCCATTGTGGAAGATCCATGCTGAGCTCACTCGGAGCATAGGGAATTGGACCTCCTCTTGACTGGAGAGCTGAAATCCCTATTTCTGGGGTGAACTTTCAGCCAGGGAACAATCTTAACAACTCCAAGTCTCCTGCTTTCTCTCCCACATAATTCCCTCCATCTTTTAACCCAGCCACTGAGACAATCCGCAATACTGGATCCTCTCAACACATCACAGGTCTGTTGGGAAGAGCCCTGTCTATACTCTTCTCCTTAAATTGGCCTACTACCTTCCTGTTTTATGCCCAGCTTGTTCATAATCTTTGTTATATTTGTGCAACCTTTTCCTTGCAGCACATAAACGTAACTACTACATTGTGTTCATCATTTTACTATGCATTTAATTATATGTAATAATATGCTAAAAATACTTATTGATTTTAACACAGAATGAAATACAGAGTCTTTCCCCACCTCCGCCCCTCAAAAAAAAACCCCAACTGTTTACACACTTTAACATTTATCACACTAACAAATGTCTGGAAGCACCTGGCCACCATTCTGAGCACTTCTTGTAATTATAGAGGCCAAAGATAACTTGTGTTCATTCATCTCACTGTCTCAGTAAGTTTTTCCGCTTTTCTGTATTTTAGGGAAGGGTCTACAAGGTGTTCAGGGTCTCACTACTAGATAGGAAGCAATCTGCCTGTTTGCAGAATCCCAAGAGCTGGGATTACAGGTACGCACCACCACACCCAGTCTCAATCACTGTCTCAGTGCACCCCCAAGGCAGGGCAGACACAGCAGGCCCAGGGATTGAACCCCCAGCCCCTGTGCCTCCTTGCAGGTACTTTAATTCACTGAGCTATTTGGCTGGCCCTTGTCTCAGTAAATTTTATATTAAAATATTTATACAAGTTTTTATATTCCTGATTTTTTGGTGGACTCTGTACACAGAGAAAACACCCAGCTGTTAAAGAAATATCAAGTTAAAAGGTTTATCTCAAAAGATGACCATTTTTATAGTGAAAAGAGCAGGGTGTAGGACAGTAGAATGATTGCCCAGCAGTGTGCAGGTGGGGGGAACGTGGCACTCACCAGTCCTTCCTGCATAGCAGATCTGTAACCTTCTCCCCTGAGAGGCTGATGACTGATGTAAACAGTGGCCATGAAAGTGAATAAATAATTCAAAGTGAAAGTAATAGTGTTTTTAAATTCATTGGATATTATTAAAGTATATGTTTATCAGAAATATAATTACATCATCAAAATTCTTTTACTCTTTTCTCTGGCTTCCAATGTTATACTGAAATACCATTTATAATCCTGAATTGTCTGTTATATAGGACAAGAAAGTTCAGACAATTAAGCCAAACAGGATGTGACTCAGAAATGCAGTGGAAAAGAAAATCATATTACGGAGAAAATATCCATGAAATATTTATTGTACGTGAATAATTTTATACCAGGGAAAGCTGCTGTAAAATTCAAGACTGGAAGCCTCTGGCAGACAGGAAAGCACTGGGTCTGCCACTGAAGGCCACATTCAAGTTATGAGGAACACTTGTAGCTGTAATTGGTTAATTAAGCTACATTAATCTATTTAGAGACTAAATTGGCTCATCTCTGCACCTGATAATACGGGAGGTTAGTGGCCAGGTGGGCCAAACTGGTCAACTCTTCCCTTTTGGGGAACAACATGTACCAAGAAGGTAACATCTTCAAAAAAAAAAAAAGGAAATATCTAAACCAACAGAAGCATTGTCCACATGTAGCGCAGATCAAGATATACAGTGCCCTGCTCTGTGACCCAGATGTCATGCAGGGCATGATACTCAGAGAAGGTGCTTTTGGGTTTACACAGTTGCCTGGGGCATAAATAAAAGAGCTCTGAGCCCTTTTTCTGACACATGGAACACCAGCTTTCCTTGAACTCTAGGTCTCTGCTTATCTTTGCTGCTGGTTTATAAGCAACAAGTACACCTCCTGACTCGTGTGGGTGTGGTCTCACTGCCTAGACTGTATAGATAATGTTCATTTGCAAATATGCAGTGCTGCTCCAGAGAGCTTGCTTGTGGACAGTGCTGTGTGAGCTTCGGTAAGCCATGCCCTGACTTTGCCTCTTTAAAATGCAGGACAGAATCTTCAAGTTATGGATAAAAGACAACACTTTAAGTCAATTCAAAAAGTGCAAAGAAAATCGAGAACATATCACAGTGAGAACACAGGATTAGCATCCTGTATTTAGGGTTAGGGTTAGGGTTAGGGTTAGGGTTAGGGTTAGGGTTATACTGTATTCTCAACAGATGAGAAGAAAATCACCTGAGAAGCTATAGCCCTCAAAGTATCCAAGTAGAACAATCCTATGTGAATAGTGAGTACTGGAACATTAAGCAAGAGTTCCTGAGTTTGTAAACTTATCCATAGTTTATTAAACTTGGACTCTTACTCTTTCAATAATCTTTCAGTTTTCTAGCTGATCATATTGGAAAATGAGTATTGCTTTTTAGTATTTCTGTTGAGAGGTAAGAGAGCTCATATGTATAAGTCACTTGAGACAGCGTTTATTGTACAGTTAGTGGTATTAACATTACTATGTGCACTCTCGCACCCTGAAAAAGAAAAACGAAGTCGTTCCCCACCAGCATGTGTGGAGAGACATGCCGAGCTTCCCATCATTACACATCATTGATCTCTACCTGCCTGTTGCATTTCCCAAATGTTCCTGACTCTACAGACATGCTGTACCATGTCAATGCTCAGATTCGAGACTAAATGAGAAGTGATACAAACTTACAGTGAGCATTTAAATTAAAAGAAATATTACTGAGCTTCATGTTAATGAAGAAATAGGATTGGTATAAAGGAAATAGGGAAATGAATTTTTGTCTCCCTTATTACCTTCAACTTCCAGGTCAGATTTCTGCTGGGCTCTGCAGGTAGACATGCTAACATCTCAGGCATGTCTGTATTACAAGGTTTACTAGCTCTAAACTTACATGCTTCTTCAAGACTTAGGACAGCAACATAAGAGGGACTAACATCATTTTCAAGGGCTTCCAATTGTCAGCGGCTGCAATATCCAATTCCCAACCTTGCTGGAGGATTACCTGGAAATCTCCAAGTCTATGGCCACTTTGGATCCCAGAAAAAGCAGATTATTTAGTGGTGAGAGCCAGCGCATGATGAGATCACCACCCTAAAGTAAGTGCAGTAACCTCATAAAGAGAACCGGGGACTGATGCTGCTGGCTCCTGAGGAATGGACAATCAGCTCATTGGAACTGAGTTGCCCTTTCCACCAGGGCTATGGAAACCATCACTGGGATAATGATGGCCAGAACCCAGTCCCATCTCAGCCAGTTCTTAGAAGCTGGCCTAGGGCTCTGTGAGTAGACCAATCCCTTTCTTCTAGACTGCATCTTTTCTTCTTCTCCCTTATGCTCTAATTCTGCCTGAGAAGCCTATGTGTGCCTCACCCTGATGCATTCTGCAGTGCTGCTCCACAGCTTTAGTACACAGCCTACTGGACCAGCTAAATGGAGGTCCCCTTCTCAGACCCCACCAACTGAGATAACTATGAAAGCTGGAACTTGAATCTGAAAGTGTCACATTCCAAAATTCTTTTGTCCTTTTCTTGCCTTTCAACTTTATGTTTTAAAGAACATATGTGTGACACTTTTAGAAAAAAAAATAAAGTGGGCTTATTTTGAAGTCAAGTAACTATCCTGCAGCCTTCGAAATAATTATCAGGGATGCCAGGAACTGGGAGTAGGGAGTACGGGAGGTGTCAAATTCAGGGTCTTTGCATAGAGTTCCATCTCCTGTCCTTTTTTTATTTTTATTTTTTATTTTAAGACAGTATTTCCATTAAATCACTAAGTTGTCCACACTGGGTAAAGCTTGCAGTCCTCCTGCCTTGGTTCGCTAGAACACTGGGATTGCTGGCCTGTAATACCCTGACTGTCTTTTAGTAGGGGACTGTGACCCATCCTGCCTGTTCCTCCTCTACCCAAGAGCAGCAGAAAAGCTTAGTTTGGTCACAGCTCCAAGCTGCTCTTTGACAATTAAGTATCTCAGCACAGAAGCTGGTCTACAGAAGGGAACAACATAAAACAGCCAAACATTGGAAGAACAAAGTAAACCCTGGAAACCAAAAGACCAGATTTAAATCACAAAGACCTCCTTAGCAAGCCCATTCTGCAGTAGTTAACATTTGATTGGGTGAGCGCCTGGAGTTACTGCCTTTCTTAATTAAATCAGACTCTACTTTCACCCACCCCCAGGAGAAAAAGGGGGAAAAAAAGGATGGATCCTGCACCCTCCCCACCCGACAGTGCTAATTACCCTCAGCAGGGAAAATCCCAAGTCAGAAGGCTCTTTCAGCGACTGCAAAGCCTGCTCACATTTACACGCCAGGCCGGACCCATTGTGTGCCCAGGGACAGGCGCAGATGTTGGGCCCGCCTTCCTCCCAGCCACTTCTGCCTAATAACTGCTTTCATGTCCCCTACTCGCACCTGCTCAGCATTTTCACATGAATTAGCATGCCTGATTGCCTCCAAAATCGTGGCCATTTTTGTCAACCCGATTAAGCTACCACATTTATAGGAGCAAACAGCAGCCACTCAGCAAGCCAGAAAAAAGCCAAGTCTACCAGCAGCCCAAAGAGTTTTGTAGGTGGTGGTGATGGTGGTGGTGGGAGTGGTGGTGGTGGTGTTGGGAGTGGTGACTTCATGACTTAAGAAGTGTCTTGGATTAATAACTATCCATGGCAGCTCACCACAGTTAAGATGAATGTACATGTTGGTGAAGCTGAGCAGGCTGGAAGGTCAGAACCCATACACCACACAGCAGAGAGACTGGGGATGGGAGTTAGATGACTCCATGAACTGAGATCCAAAGCATCTACCTCTGGGAAGGAGAAGTTGGTCCTCCACACTTTCCCATATTGCTCCCTTACAATCAGTGCCACCCTACATCTTAAGAGACATATGACCTTCTCCAGGAGGAAAATTAATTTCAGGACCAAAGGCTACACTCAGAAAAAGCTCAGGAATAAGTTGCCTGTATCCATGTAGGGAAGAAATTCACCCATCCTACAAGGACATAGAATGCAACCAGACAAGTGTAATATTAAAAACCATCTCAGCTGCTTACCAGGGAATAAAATACCTGAACTCTCCTCCATTTATGTCTGGTCTGTAGAGCCAGTGTGAAAATACCAATTCTAAAAAGTTGTCCAAGAATCATCTGAGGAATCCAGGACCATGCTACATTAAGGGGAAGAACTGGTATAGCACACCCACGGGAGGCACCAGGCATCATAGGATGTCTCCAATGTTGATGAGGAAAAACAGTCCTGCATCTTTCTGACCAACCGTGCACTGTATTCAAGGATGGCTATGATAAAGAACATAGCCAGATTCTCCTCTTTCCATCTTCAAGTGATCTCCAAGTAGCTTGAAAGCACAATTGGTGAACACTACTAACAACCTCTGCTCCAGAGCACTTCTAATAGTGAGCTAAGAAATGCAGGTAAGAAATGCAGGAGGATCGCTATTAGTCTAAACTATGTAGCAAGACCCTGTACAAATGAAGAAATTTTTTTTAAAAAAAGCATGAAGTCAAGTCTCAGCATGCACTTCACAGCTAAAGAGCCTGAAATCCTTTACCAGATTCATACAAAACCAAAGCTAGACCTAGCACTAAAGCGCCCCCCTCCCATACACCCCATCTCCTCAAGCTGCTCCAAACACAGCTATATTTTTAGAACACAATCCCTGAATTCATTGATTCTGTTTGATGCAGTTATCCAAACACTGAACTTAATTTTGTTTACCTTAAGTATAAGACAAAGAACCTTTAAAGGTAGCAAATCAAGTCAAATTGTTTTAGTTACCAAGTCCTTCCCCCATGCAATTCCAAGTCAACAGTTGAAATGATCGGCCACTTAAAAATAATTAAATACAGACATCTGGAAAGTGCTGGTCACTGAGGCATGGACAGCCTCAGAAACATAGTCCATGAATAACTGAGGCCTGGTTGTGTTTGGAAAAGGAGTATTTTTCATTTTCTTTTAAACAGAAGCTTATCACCCGTGAACATAAAATGCAAATGTCCAACAAAAATCACTCTTTTTAATTTCAGCAACTTAATGTCAACACATGTTATTAATTTTTGCTAAAAGCCCAGTCCTAGTGGGGAGTCTGGAAGCATGGCCAGCCAGTATTTAATGAGCTGGTGGTTGTTCCATGGTGCACAAAGCACAGAGACCAGATGGACCATTAAATTTCATCCTTCACACTCTTATTTGGACTATGGGAAGACTGTCCCCTGTAAATTTGGCACAATTCTCAATTTCTATAATATCCTCTGTTTAGATACTGTCAATAATTCTTTGTGGGATTTCCAAGGCCAACCTTAATTGTGTTCTCTGTCTTGGCTCACTGGCACTGAGCGGCTGGTCAACTGAAGCACCAATGTCACCTATTAATCACTTTCCCATTATTGGGACAAAATACTGGACACCTGCAACTTGAGGGAAGGGTTGTTGATTTTGGCTCATAGTTCTAGTGGGTTCAGTCCAAGGTCAGCTGGCCCTAAGGCAGAAATGGCAGCAGGGTAGAAGAACATGACAAAGGAAGGCTTCTTAGTCAGTGGCAGCCAGGAAGCAGAAAAAGCACAGAAGAACTAGGTTCAAAAATGCGCCCTGCCAGGTCACACTCCAGTGCCCATCTCCAACCTTGCTCTGCCTCTTAATAGTACATCCAACTATGGACTCATCCATAGTTATCCGCTGTTGAATATAGCACCCTGTGATACAAACACTTTCCCAAAGCATAACCTCTGAACACATGAAACTTTTAGGGACAATTTATATCTAAACCACTATGTCATCCAATCTACTTCCTTCAGTGAACAATGGCCACAGCATTAATAACACCAAACATATACCCAGCACAGAGGCTGAACACCAAAGTTCCAGGCTCCAGATCATCTTTTATAGTTCAAGGCACTAGTCAAGCTTCATAATTTGAGCCTCTAGACTGGTCCCAGCAGCCTCAAGATCCTTGTCTGGCACAGTACCAGGTTACCTTAAGGTTCCAGCTGGTCCTTGTGGGCCCAGGCTTCTTTTACCCCTGCTCCAGCAGACCCAGAACAGAGGCCAACTATAGTAGACTCCAGGGCCAGACACTCCCAACGGACAAAGGCTCCAGATGAGCCCTCGGGGGTCTGAGTCCAAGGTCAGTCCCCAGGAACTCAGACTGCAGGCTTATAGCAGTGGATCTAGCTGGCAGAACTAGCATAGTACCTGGCCTGCCACTATAGACCATGAATCATGTCCCAGACCCACTTTAACTGCTATGGTTTATAACTAGTTCCCAAAGAGCCTCATGTACTCATAGACAGGGTTGCTTTTAGGAGATGGGGTCTGGTCAGAAGAGGTCATGACCTGGAAGTGTTTATCTCCCTTCCCAGCTCCTCCCTCCACTTTCTGATTCCAGTGCACCAAGAAGTTAAGCAGCTGATCCTCAGCCATGCCATCCTGCCATGGAGACAAGCAAACATAGAAGGATGGAGCTACTGAAATGGGAGTCAGAATAAACCTCTCCTGTTTCCACCTTGGAGGTTGAATGTTGGATCTCAGCGATGGGTGACTAAGACCCTACTGCAAGATCAGCCCATGCGACCTTCAGGCTGGCTCTCACAAATACAGTACTAACTCCAGGCTTTCACTCGGGAACCCAAGCTCCTCCATCTCCAAGCGCCTCATCAGTGAGCCAATATCCAATATATATGATGTCCAAGCACGCCCAACAGACACAGGTACCAGGTCTGCCCTTCTGCTGGCCTGGACACCAGTCCAATCTGCCTAGAAATTCCAACACTAGGTCCACCTGTGCTGCCAACCCGGCATCCTTTTGAAAGCCTCAGTCAAGCCCACTGGTGAAGGACATTCACAGGCAAAGCCATCTACAAATGCTAAATACGGTACAACTGTACTTCTTCCATGGCCTAGCAATAAGGACCAACAACAATCAGAAAGCTGTGACACCGTGAAGGAAATAAATTGAGGCACAAATGATGGATGCTAATCTAGAAATGAAAATTCGTCTTAAAATGTGTTGTCCCTTAGGTGTTTGTATTACATGATAAATGCATTGATTGTGGGTAACTGGTACATATACATATCACGCCTGGGTTTTTTTTGCTTCCCAGTATCTACTCCCTCCCACCTCCTTCCTTCCCCAAGTCTCCTTCCTGTATATAAACTGTGTAACAGAGAATTCAGAATTGCTATTGTAGGAAGGTGCAGTAAACTTCAAGCAAGAGAGAGAGAGAGAGAGAGAGAGAGAGAGAGAGAGAGAGAGAGAGAGAACTCACCAAAACCCAGGAACAAAATAAATTAGCAAGTGACAAATGTAATAGATTGAAATTATTTTAATAAACAAATATCCTAGAGTTTAAATGCAATTCACAAAATAAAAAATGCAATACAAATTATTGATGACAGAATTGACTGAGCAAAAGAAAAATATCTATGAACTTGAAGGGAGATTATTGGAAAATACATAGTCTAAGAAGAAACCATGCATAAAAAGAAATGAAGAAAATTATAATAAAATACGTAAAATGACATAATAGGAGTCAAAATGGTGGCAGAGCTGTGAAAGAGAAAGCAAAATTGTCATCATAAACTGTACAGAGTTTACCAAAAGAGACAAGATTATTCCACAAACAATATGGCAAGAAAAAAAAAAAAAGAACTGCTTTTGGTACCATGGCAATACCCACTAGCCTGGAAAGATGCCAGAATGTCCTATCCATCCTTAGCATGAATAGTTCAATGGATTTGCAAACTTTGTATTCACCTTGATTTGATTTGTGCTGGTTTCCCACTGCTGGGCCCACTTCACCCATGTATATCTCCCAAGCATGTGAGCTGTCCTTTTCTGAGAATGCAGAGTTACACGTCCCTCCATTCCTGTTGGTTACTGTGGCCTCAGCCTCTGAACTGCTTCATTCCATTGGACATTTGTTTGCTGTCTACCCTTAACTTGTGTACTCCAGTTAGCAAATCTACCCCACGCTCATAGATTTTGCTTTGCATTATAATCTTGTTCATTATCTGGGGATTGTTCAGAGGATTTTTAAACACATGTAAACAGAGAGAGATCTTCTAGTGGCAATAGAATTCCCTTAAACAAGGTGATTCCAGAAGAAACAGGACAGCAGTGAGAACATGGGGAAACAAAAGAAAGTATGCGACCATGAAGTGAATGCTTAGTATCAGAGATGAGATACTCAAAGAAAAGGATAGATTAAAACCTAAAAAGAGAGAAAAGAAAGATCCCAGTGCTCTAAAGGAAAGAGAAGTCCCCCAACATCCTTCCTGCTTATTCTTCAAGTATAATACTCAGCTGGGCCCACCTTATCATATCCTGGTTGACACCAACTTTACCAACTTTTCCATCAAAGCCAGGTTTCATTTGGTACAATCGATGATGGATTGTCTGTGTGCCAAGTGAATCCCTGTATAACTGATTGAGTAGTGGTGGAAACTGAGGGATCAGGATAGAAGTATTGAGTGGCCCTAAGTATTGCCAAGGATCCACGGTTTGAACGATTACCTTGCACACATGACAGGACCTATGCAGACAACTGCTTAGCGCAGAGTGTAACTCAGCACTAGTGTTACATTGTGGCCAGGGTTGATCCGGACCTTAAATGGAGAATCTGGAAGATCCCTGGAGTTCCTATCATGTACATTTCTAATCATAGATACAATACTGAGCTGATAGCAGATGATGGTAGAACCCCTTAGTTCTGATTCTTACAAGACAAAGTTCCTCTGCCTTCTTCCGACCAAGTTTCTGTTTTCAGTTCATTCAGCATGCTATATCATGAATTATTCACCCATTTTCTGTATTATCAGCTGAGTATGGTTAAATAAATTCACGTTTTGGTGCTTTCTGAAAAAAAAAAAGAATTCATTAAATCAAGACAAGTGACTACTGTTACCTAGACCTCGTCAAATGTAAAGGAAATTGTGTATAAAGAAAATAACCTTCCTAGGGCCTCCTTGTGGTTCAACTGCTGAAGTTCATTGATATTGTTCACTATCAGGAAATACAACTCCTGTAAGACTTAAGAGTCAAAGGCCAAGTCCTACACACTGGAAAATACCTTCCCATCTGAGCCAGAGTACCTGGATCAATCACTGGACTTACTTACATTTTCTTACCTGCTGTCACTCTGCTGTCACCATTGGACAGAGTATCTGACTGTGGACCAGCAAAAGGATTCCAAGAAATAAGGAGAGAGAACCTTGAAAGTAAACTGGTCAAGTGCAGTGCAAGCCATGAGACAAAGAACCAGAATGGGAAAGTTGTCAAAAGCAAACTGCTGTTCCTGGAATCTTTCTTTTATTTCTCCCTAGTTAAGTGAAGATTCAATGTAAGACATTATGATCATGTTGAACCAGTCAACCAGATCTCAGGTGGATTTTTTTTATCCATCTTTTTATTTGCAATCCTGAGATTGAACCCAGGGCCTTTGCAATAAGCTACATCCCCAGGCCCTTTCTTTTAGTCCTGCGAAGTCCGTAAGTTGCCTGTGGTGAGCTCAAGCTTTCAATTATCCCCCTTCAGCCCCCTCAGAATTCTAGGACTTTCAGGGTGCATCACCACTCCCAGACTCACTTGTCATGTTTTTCCAAAGGAAAATTCAAGAGACTTTAAAAGATTTAGTGAACACATTGCCATAGTTGTAGTCATTACTCAAAAAAGTTTACTACATCTAATTGATTTATAGCACCAATTGAAATAGATATGGTTTATAATATAAATAATTCAAACAAAACATTTGCAGAGTGGTTATCAAATTGCAGTACTACATGGGAACCCAGAAATCCAAGCTGAAAAGGAAGGGATAGTGCATAGCAGTGTGACACGCTCTTCTGCCTCACAAGGACATGGGTTCCTTGTCTCTGCTCTGGTACAGAAGTGGGAGACGTTCAGGGGAACTGTACAGCCCACTTTGAGTTTTGAACTTTTGCAGGCTGCAGATGGGCAGCAAGACACTCTACAGTGATGCCAAGCTGCAGCTGTCACTCCCAGGGGGCCACTGGGTCATGGGAATGAACATCTGATTCTCCAAAGCATCTCTTGTGCTCATCTGTGTTGTGCTGAGGTTGACCGATTGCAGCCCATTTTTTCACCTGGGACTAAATCCA
This sequence comes from Octodon degus, assembly GCF_000260255.1. NCBI lineage: Eukaryota > Metazoa > Chordata > Mammalia > Rodentia > Octodontidae > Octodon > Octodon degus. The sequence continues at coordinate 4,326,185 of NW_004524780.1, forward strand.
GGGACTTTGCATCTAAGCTACATCTTCAGGCTTTTTTTACACAGGATCTCACTAAGTCTTTAATATACCCATTCTGAGCTAGAACTCTGCATCTTTTTGTCTCAGCCTACTACAGTGCTGAGATTATAGGCATACACCACCACACCTAAATTGCAATGCACTTTGAACTAGTTGTATTTCCAACTGAGAGAGCATTTATCAGGAGACAGCATTTTTGTAAGTTTAACATACCAATTAAAAATTAAAATTTTTCATAGATTTTTTTCTTTCCTTTAACTTACTGCAAATAAAGTATCAAAGACTAGTTGCATTTTCCTACTCCAAAATGCCGTGGTGCCTTGGTTCACAAACTCAATTCATTTCATGAATCTAGTTGTAAACCAAGTTAGAGAGAACTGAGTTTGTAAACCAAGTATTACTAAATTTTACATTATACTGAACACAGTGGTACTAACAGAAAAGCTATATTATTGTAGCAATTTGTTAATAAACTGGACTTTATTTGTGTTTCTCACCTAAAGACTATTGGGGGGGGGCTGGGGAGATGGGCTCAGTAGAATAAGCACTTCCCTGGCAAGCACAAGGGCCCGAGTTCAATTCTCAGTTCCACCAAAAAAAAAAAAAAAAAAAAAAAAAAAAAAAAAAAAAAAAAAAAAAAAAAAAAAACAAAAAACAAAAAACCAACTATTGCTGGGGGAGAGGGGGACATCTGCATTTTTACCTGTGCCTAAGATTCAGAAAATAATTTTGCCTCATGTTCATTTCTGTGAGCAAAACATGGCATTATTTGTCTCTTCTCCACCATGTAAACAACTGTTGTTTTTTAAAGAAACAACCTGGGCTGAAGGTTAGAAGAGAAATCCAATCCAAAATTCTAAATGGCAGAATTAAAGCACATTCTGAAAAGAGCTCTTTTGATCTGACATGCATGGATGAGTCCCCGTCAGTAGCACAAAGGATTCCATTATTTCTGTATCAAAGTAAATAAGAGGGAAAACAAGCCATGAAGATGAGTGATGGGTTGGGAGGGAGACACTAGACAGCCACACAGCGCCCACAGTGGCCTGTTATCATCTTTCAAAAGAACATGACATGTATTAACCACTTCATCTCCTCTGTGCAATGCGTAGCTTTGAAGATTCCTTAGCAACAAATCCCTGAGCAGAAAGAGAAAAGAACTGCAGTTTTAGTAACACATAAATCTGAAGCATAAGAGAATCACACTCATAATTGTAGCATGGTTGGTCGCAGCAGGGACACAAGGTCAGAAATCCTTGAGGTTCAATATCTATTCAACCGCAAAATCTGTGCATTACCCATGAAGCTTGTTTAAATGTATGCACTCTGGTTTCTGCATTCTAAATTCTCTCAATATATGCACACATTCATGAACTAGGATGTACATATAAAGTAAAAATATACAAATTATATATATATGATAACCATAGTATACATACACATATACAAGAAAATTACAATGGAGATATGAAATGAATACATAATTGTATATATTAAAATTTGCTAATACAAATATATATATATATAATATATATATATATATATTTGGGTGTGTGTCATACCACACATATACACAGAGTAATAATGATAATTCAACTGTTTTGGAAAAACATTAGATCATATCCTATACAAAACCCTATTAAGTACCTAGCATAACAACTAGTCCATAGAAGATAGTTTTATAATGGAATTCAAATATTTTAATTCAAGATTCCAGATCCCGTTTTTCTAATTTTAAAAAATCCAACTCTTCCTTTAAAAAGGCAGAGAAGTATGCATCAACCTTTCTAGGATGTTGTCCCTCTGTGAAAAGAAAAATGCATAAATGCGATATCCTTTACTTTATTGTAAACTCGCTCATAGAACAGAGGTGTGTGCAAATTAACTGACTCTCATGAGTTCACAACTAAAAACATAATAAGGGGGGGTGCTAAGTGGCAAGATAAACTAAAGTTTTCAAAATGGCACTATTCCTCCTTTACAAACTACAGCATTGGTCCCTTATACCTTCTAAGTGCTGTAATGCTGCAATTGAAGTTATGGCAGTTTCCAGGCCTTGCACAAATGGCCCAGCATCCTGCCTGCAAGACTCCGAGCCCTCATAGTCTATTTGGTGTCTCATTGCTCCCTCAGACGTGAATATGCATGCAGCAGGAGACCTCTTAGTTACTGTCTCTTCACTAAGACACAAGACCCAGCAAGGTAGAGGAGGAAAGCCTTATTTGGGTGCACAGCTTATAGGGTTCAGTGCCTAACTGGCTGGCTCCTAGGCAGGGCAGGATGACAGAGGCTTGGGCAGAGGAGAAACGCCTTGTGCCAATGACAGCAGGAAGCAGAGCGAGATTGAGGGAGCACGAGAGAGATGGATATCTCCAGGCCACACCCCCAGTGACCCACCTCCTTCAACCAGGCTTCGCCATGGAGCACCCCGTTAGCTATGAACTCATCAATAGACTAACTCCAAGATGTGATGTCCCTGTGACCCAGCCACCTCCCAAAAGCCCCACCTAGAGGTGTGTGAAGGAGCATCTATGAGCTTTGGAGGCACATCTAGACATAAGCTACTACATTTCCTCTCTGGCCCCCAAAAGACTCAAAATGCATTTAGTCTATCCCTAAGACTTGCCAAACCTCTAGCAGTTCCAGCATCACTGAAAAGCACAAAGCCAAAAGTCTCTTCTGAGATTTAAACTAAACTCTTAACTGTAAGCCTCCGTAAAAATCAAAAGAAAGTAAAAACACTTCCAACCTACAATGTCACAGAATAAATGTTCCCATTCCAAAAGGCAGAAAGTAGGGGAGAGAAAAGAATGGTACCAAAGTAAGACCAAAATCCAGCAGGACAAACATTGAATCTCCTGCAGCTCCATCTCCAGCACCCAGGACAACCTATGCAAAATGTGAGCTCCTCAGGGCTTGGGTGGCCCTGCCCCTAGGATACACCTCAGGATTTCCCAGGAGAAGCCTCCTGGGTATAGAAAAGAAAGCTGTAGTGCAATGGTGGGACCTTTTCCAGGCATGCACATGGACAGCTGCTGCCCTTCTCCTTCCCGTCTCTATGGTCTCAACAAGTGTTGGTCAATACAGATTTCAACTGTGAGAAACCCTGAGAGAATCCTACAGGACCCCATTAGGGCTGGTCTCCAGGAGCCTGGGCCCAGGATCCCCACAGGAAAGGAGCACAGAGAGCAGCTCACCGGGTAAGAGAAAAATGAGGGACACTTTGTCCACCTGCCACCACTGTGGGGACAGAACAACAAGATGTGCTTTTCAGAGCATTCCTTTGTTCAGAGCAGGCACCTAATCCCAAAGGATTTTCTTCTGCTCCATCTGATTTTTCCTGTAACGTTTCTCCTGTCTCATAAAAGATACTGCTTGCCTGTCTCCCGAATTCCACACTAGATTAGCATTGACAAGCAAAAACATAAAAATTAAAATTAAAATAAAACCTATCCTTTTGTTTCTTTACACAAAATTAGTGGGGCAGGGATGCTGCCCCTGTCTTTAATGGGTCATGAGAGAATTAGAGAGCTTTCAGGAAGCTGCTTGGATTCAGACTGAGGTTCAAAGATTTCCAGCAGCATATTTTGGTGACTAAGAAAAGCACATGCTTAATTCCTGGCTGGCTTTGTCTGCCAGGCCTGACATTTCTGACTGGCTTCTGAGATAGTTAATCCTTATTTTTTTTCATATCCTCTCACATAAAACATTCAAACGTTTCATTTATAAAGTAGCACGGTCGGGGAGCAGGGATGCCTATCTCTCTGGCTTCCGTAAGCTTTGCAGACTGTTTTGCAAGTAAGAAGATTGTCTGCAGGAAAAGCTGGGAGCAGAGCGCTGCTGGCATGGCCTCCTGAGCCAGCCGGATGGCCGTGTGTCTGAGCCTGAGCCTGATGCACATGTGCAGAAGGACATGCAGACCCTTCTGGGGCAAGAGAGAAGAAAGTAGCAAGAGGATAAAGAGTTTTTCCTTTCTTTATGTCCGTTTGTTCTTAACTTCCTTGCAAGGGTTTTCCCTCACGTTTTATCATAAACATAGAGAAAAGTAGGGCCGATCAGATAGCTCAGCAGACTAAAGCACCTGCTGAGGCAGAGCCCAGCGGCCGGGCTCAATCCCTGGCGTGCGGCGCAGGCCCCACCCCTAGGGCGGACTGAGACAACAGCTGAGACTGGGCGTGGTGGCACACACCTGTATCCCAGAGCTTGGGACGCTGAAAACAGGAGGATCACTGAGTCCGATCTGTGTAGTGAGACCCTGTAGAACCTGCAGATCCTGCAATAGATACTTTAAAAAAGAAAAAAAAAAAAAAAAGAAAGAAAAGAAAAGAAAGAAAGAAAATGAAATTTTATTCATGATATAATCAAAAAGTATGGTGAATGATTAGATGAATTTGGAGGGGGCATTTCTTTCCTCAGTACATCGTTGCCGTTCATGATTGCACTCATATTAGGGAGTTGGTGCATAGTTCATAGCACATTTCAATTCTGTTTCCTCTTTCTCTCTACATCTTTTGTTTTTCCAGCATCATATTCATTAATTTATCTTACATGGCCCTATAAAGTTAATTATCATGTATACAGATTGAAAATAAGACTAATACCTTGTTTATTGGGCTTCCAATGATTCTAAATGAGCGTCCTTCCACACACCGGTGCTTTCATATTCAACTGATTGCTCCATCATCACTTCTGTGGTGTCACATGGATCCCTTACTCTTACATCACTAAGAGGGGTCAGTGATCCAGCTCTTTTTCAGGAGGTCTTGACATTTTTTGGAACCCAGCACCTTCACTGTTCTGTGACAACTTTGACAGTTCTAAAATTGCTAAAAGTCTCCATGGTGGTGGATGCCTATAATCCCAGAAGTCTGGGAGGCTGAGGCAGAAAGACCACAGAATAGAGCCAAGTGTGAGCAATATAGTAGTTTGGCAAAGCTCTGTTGCACAATAGAAATGGTCAGGGGGTATAGCTCATTCCAAAGGCCTTGGGGTTTAATACCTGCAACTGCCAAAAAAAATCTGGATTTTGTTGATAATCTGGTGCTTTCCTTATTATTTTATGGTAATATTTTCATGTGACTCTCTCCTTCTTAGTGAAGACAGGTGGATCAGCAGTGACTCAGAAGCTGGAAAGTATGGAGAATTTATGGCATGAGGGACATCAAAGCAATCTTGGGCTGGCAGGAATACAAGCTGGTGGAGCTGTTCTGAGGAATGATCCTGCAATTCCTGGTCAAATGACAAATGATCACACACTGTTATTAAGAGTACAGTTCAATGTCTGAGTTAAACTAAATTCTCAGATGCAAAATGAACTCTTCCAACATGTTCATCTCACCACTGTTTCTGATGGTGGAGAAGGACACCCTGACACCCACGACTAGAGGAGCAGGAAGGTGGAGGATGGCAGGTATGGCCCGGGTCAGAAAGGCAGGACAGGAGAAGCACAGAGACCTGAGCAGATCGCAGAATTCTTTGGTAAGACACACAGCCCCCTCCCATTTACATGAATTAGGAAGGATGCGCAAGAGCCCGCATAAACAAAAGGATATCTATTAATGCATTAGAAAGATTGCCAGTGGGAACAGAGAAAATGGAACTGGGGAATGCAAATACAAAGAATTCAGTCATAATAACTAATAAAAATGATAGTCAGCAATTACTGCATGCTGAATAGATTGCTTTGCCGAAATTAACTTTTTTAATTCTCAGAACAACCTTAAGAGATTGAAACTATTATCATTTTAATCTTACAAA
>NW_004524780.1:4335989-4337632 GCF_000260255.1 Octodon degus
CAGCACTTTTTGAGCCAGGCATTGTGTGAAGAGCTTTCACTTCACATTTTACTTATTCCAATTAGCTAGTTAGTGGCCAACTAACCTTGGAATGTCTGCCAAGGATCTTTTACTGTGTGCAGGCTCCCATCCAAGAATTAGATGGTCTGTTGCCTTTAATAAAGTGTGTATGTGCATTTTGGCTTTTTTTCCCCCATTCAAATGATATGTGCTCTGCCAACTATTATGTTAATATCTTAAGCTTCAAATTCATGCTTCTCTACTTTGTGATTTAAGGTTGAACCTGAACAAGCATACTTTTCCCCATCCTTGCATCAGCTGGTGAGAAGCTGCAGAGGGGCCTCCTTGGGATGGGGAGCAGGAAGGGCCTGCTCTTTCCCATTTCTGAACCTCAGAAGAGAGGCAGAGGTCTCCTCCCCAAGCATCTATGATTTAATGGTTATAGTATCTTATTTCCCTTGTTCTCCAAGCCCTAGAGGAGTTGCCTGCCTTACGTTCTTGCTATTCTAGGATACCTTCATGTTTTCTCATTGCCATTCCAATCCTGAAAGATCACATTAACAATTCTTGAATTCCTCTTCTCAAGTATGGGTTCTCTGTCTCCTAACTTGTCTCTGATAAGTATGCCATTACAGAAAGTTTACATAACATATTTTTAAAAGAATAAGCCTATTGCCTGAGGTGATATTATTAGTATTTGATGTTATTTCTCCCATCATTTTTATTTTTTTATTTTTATCTTTTTGATGCAGTGTTTCATTGCACAGCTCAGACTCATAGCGATCTTCCTGTCTCAGCCTCACCTCCCAGCACTGGGATTACAGGCATACACCACCATGCCTGGTCTGGGGGATGCACGGCACACCTGGTGTTCTGGGGCAGGCATCGCATGTGGTACCAGGGATCAAACTCGGGACCTTGCACTTGTCAGGCAGGGGCTTAGACTCCACCTCTATTTTTCCCATCTTTGTGTAGTGATCAATATTGCCTGAAATTGACATTTATTATTAGGAACATAAAATAATAGTATTTGTTCATAAGAAAATATGGGACTCTTGCTCTTTGCCGCCACCATGGAAGGTTGCTTTCTGCCCTGTGCTGCTCTGCATTGGACCCAGCTGAGTATGGACTGAAACCTCCAGTAACTGTGAGCTAAATAAACCTTTCCTTCCTTCATTTTGAGTGTCAAGTATTTGTCCCAGCAACGAGAGAAGAGTAACTAAGACAGAATTTGGTACCAGAGAAGTGGGGTCGTTGCTGTGGCTAAATCTGATCATGTGGATTACAAGCTTTTGGGTCTGGCTCATGGGAAGAGATAGGAAATATTTGGAGATGTCATCTACACGTCTACACGTCTACCAGGGAGATTCTGGTCAGAGCTCAGACCAGAAGGTTGATAGAAAGCTGGCCTGTAAAGACCAGGCTGGGGAGGTTTCTGCTGGGAAAAAAGACAGCATTGGTTGTTGGACTCCAGATCATTTGTGTTTTGACTTGGCAGAGAAGTTGTCTGCATTTTGCTCGTGCCCAGAGAACTTTGCCTGAGACTGAGTTTAAGCATGGCGGACTGATCAATCTAGCAAAAGAAATTTCAAGGCAGCCAAATATTGGGGCAGTGGCCTGGTTGTTTCTGGGGGCTTTTAGCC
>NW_004524780.1:4338838-4345707 GCF_000260255.1 Octodon degus
TCATGATCCACTGGGATTATGTGTGATCCAAGGCTGGGATTATGGGTTTTAGTACTGCTGGAATTACCCATAGGTGGGTAAGTACTGGGAGGTACCCTTAGGTATGAGTACTTCCCCTACCCTGGGGCAGGTCATTTGCATTACAGTGTAAGGTGGGAAGAGAAGCCAGCTGCTTGAGCTACTGCTACCCCTCCCTTGCTCTCTTGCTCCTTGCCGCCGCCATGAAAGGTTGCCCTCTGCTATGTGCTGCTCTGCGTTGGACCCAGCTGAGTATTGACTAAAACCTCCAGTAACTGTGAGCTAAATAAACCTTTCCTTCCTTAAAAAAAAAAAAGAAAGAAAGAAAATATGGGAAGGATAGCCACCATATTAGAGAGGCAAAATATATAGAATGTTTTCTTCATGTGTTGTTATATGCATATTATGTACTATACTAGTCACTTTTCCCTCCTTGGGAGAAAATGCCCTGTTCCCACAAATTTAAAGCCCAGTCTATTGCTCTCACAGTTTCAGATGACTCAGTTCATGGTCGGCTTCTTCCCAGGCAACATCACGGGGGAGGGCAAAGTGGCAAAAAGCTGCCTGCCCTGAGGCAGAGAGAATGCAGAGAGGCAGAGGAGGCAGGGATGAGAATGCACCCTCCAAGTCTTAGCTGCAGGGACTCAGCTCCCCCAGCCAGGCCCTGCCTCCTAGAGCACACTCGTCCAGAGCTCACCCATGGACAGATGCATTGATGAGCACAACATCACCATGGTCCAGTCACCTTCCAAAAGCCAGACCTCTGAGCACAGGAAACCTTGGGGGGCATTCTGGATTATAAAAACCACAACACAAGCTTTATTAAAAACATTAAGAGAGGCAAGAACAAAACTTGAAGATTTCCTGAAAGCAAGCAGTAATATTCAATCATATGTCCAATCATTCAAAACTGTATTTGTTAATCTGAGCAATGGATTTGATGATAAAAATAGATAATACGTCAACCACCGTTAATCAGCTATTCTTATTTTGAAAATGTATAACATATATTGTTGTATGTCACCCTGTTTCTGTCTTTGTTTCTGGTCTTTGTTCTTGCTTTTGTTTTTACCCTTCAAAATAAAATAAAATTATAAAAAAAAGAAAGTAAACATCACTGCTGACATGACAAGGCACCCAGAAATACAGATCATCCTTGCCCAGGGTGCTGAAGCTAACTAGGGAACACACCTGAGGCAGAAAAGCAGACAGAGCCAACCCTGCAGGGTGCATAGACACATGCCTTGAATCATTCTAGGTGGTGGCCCAGCTGGACCTCAAAAACTTCTCCGCATGTCCCTTGTCTGGAGCACCACAAGAACTGAGTGATGGAGGGACTCCACAGAGGTGGGTGCAGAAAGGGAAGACTTAGAGAAGCTGCTCTCCACTTGGACACCAGGGGAGAGTTAGACATGCTGCAGACTCGGGGCTAGAAAACATCTCTGAAGCAAGCAGGAGGGGAAGAACAGCAGGTGGAGAGGTCCTGCAGGGAGCCAAAGCTCAGACCTATGCTCAGACCTATGCTAGGAGGAACTGGATGGAGAAGAAGAAAGGAAGATGAGGTTTTTGCCTTCACAGAGCAGAAAAATTCCTGCCAGGCTGATGGGGAGGATTTTAGTGAAGTATTTTGGAATCAAGAAGCTCATAATGCCCAGCCTCTTATCCAAGTCAAATTAGCACAGATTATAGGCTAAATTGGTAGCAAATGAACCACCAAATCAGTACAGATATTTCAACAATAACATAATGTCTAATGCACCAGTATATTTGTTGTTGGAAATCAGATTCTATGCATATGAAAAAAGCAGACACTGAAATTATCTGCAAACACAACTACTTTTCCAATGTCTGTGATTCACGGGAAACTCTCCTGCATATTTCTCTCCAATGTTTCACACAATCCACACATCAGTTACCTCTGAAGTGATGGCACTACTGCTTCCACTATGAAAGCTGAAGTAGAAAGAGCAGAAAAGGAAACAGGTGCCGAATTCTGTACATGATGCAGACACATGCGCCCGTTGTGCTACACAGAACTTACTGCACGCTTCACAAGGAAGGAATGAGTGTCAGTACTCCACATCCTACAAATAAAAAGAACATGAAAACCTCCACTAATCATAAAGGACACATTGTCATGAACCCCCCTCAAAATCCTCCCTCTGACTTGGAGCACACTCTTCCCAACACCCTTGCCACTTTCTGCAGCAGCTCTGGAGTCCTTGTTCCTGAGTCTCTCTAGTTGATTGGTCTTTGCTGCCTCAATGTGCTGAATGGATTCAAAATATTTCCCTCTTGTGGTCAAAATGACTTTGGGGAAGAGCCAGAAGTTATGTGGTGTTGGATCCAGTGACCAAGGTGGATGAGGATACAACACAATATTTGTATGAGTCCACTTTTCCATTGAGTGACACGCAGCAGAGACATTAGTTGTCTTTGTGCTCATACCTCATAAACGCACTCAGCACACAGGACTTCCAGAAGAGCTTCAAGAACTGGAAGTGACCTGGTTCATTGTGCATTGTACACTCACACAGTGGACCATCGCTCAGCAATAGGAAGGAGCAAAGAAGTGTCACACCTAAGGCATGCATGTCTCTCAAAGTTGCCATGCTAAGAGAAAGAAGCCAAAGTCATGAAAGGTGCTATATAAACGACTTTCAGAGAAAGAAAAGTATATGGTGGCAACACCAGTATTTTCCAACTGTTGGTAGAGAGGGGGTTTATCTATGAGAAGGCAGAAGTGGCACAATTATAGGCCTGAAGCCTCAGTTATATACATTGAATGTCTTAGTGGCTACCTGATTGTGCATTGGAATGCCAAAAGACTGATTTACATTAGACATTTATTGAAAAATAAGTACATGAAACTGTTAACAAGAAATCTAGACATAACTTGTAATAATACAGCTCCTAGATTGTTCTCTAATTTCTCAAAGATTTACAGATATAAAGCTGAGGAGTGAAATTTTACAATATTTGATCACTATAGGTAAAGCTGCTACTCTTCTGCCAAAAACAATGATCAAGAATATTCAGACAGATTGTAATACAATGGTAATACAATAAAATAGACTGACAGTTTATTGATACATTACAACAATAGATTAATGTACAATTTTTGGTAAAATTATCCTCATTTGAGTCAATGAATGTCTATGTTTTCAAATAAATATTAAAAGCATAACAATAGATTAGTTTATATGATATTCTCCACTGTAGAGAATTACTTTGAGTACTAACATTCATAATAGTAAAGTTACCTTAAAGAACTATATTGCTTAGTTCAATTTCACTCTGGAGGAAAATCTTTCAACAAATGCATTTTTGGAGCATGTATTTGCTGTGATAAATGAAAAAATCCATTGTCTGCATAGCACTTTACCACCCCTACATTTTGTGATGTAGAATAACTCCAAAATCACATGCAGCACCATTTGGAGTGGTCTCCTAAGATCTAGACAAGATTCAAAGTGCAAGCCTACCTTGTTTTCTTCAGATTTCCTTTGTTGAGTGTAATGATTAATTCTGGTTGTTAACCTAAATGGTTGAGAGGTGCCTATGTGACTGGAAGAAGGCACATCTGGATGGGTCACGGAGGTGTGGTCAAGGAAACTGTACCTGGTCCCTGGCCTCTTCCTCTCTGGCTCTTTCACCACTTCTATACCTTGGGCTGCCATGCAGTGGGCAGCTTTTCTCCACCTGCTCTTCTTCCATGATGCATATTCCTGAGACAGTTGAGCATGGACTCAAACTTCTGGAACCTGAAACAAAAGTAAACATTTCCTCCTTTAAGTTGTGCATGTCAAGCCAAACAAAGCTAACTAATACACTGAACTTCACAAGTTTCCTTTTGCATGAGTTGCAAAAGGAAAACATGGCTCAGTCTTGGGTTGAGCTGGTTTTGCAACAGCTCAGACCACTTCTGCAACAGTTTAGAACACTACTGAGATGGGGGTCCCACCCAGGTTCTTGATGTTCTAAATGAAGTACTGAGCAGGATGCCCAAGAGTAGCAGGGAAATCAATGATTTATTTGGAAGATAAAGACCAGATCCGCTCCACAGGTTGGGAGCACACCAGTGATGAGTTTACAGTCCAAAAGGCACTAGCTATGAAGGATTTTAAACTTTAGAGTTTGGGGTGGGATTGAGTATTGGGTCTCATGTCTGACTCTTGCAGGTGAGTGTCTAATCTTAGCTCCTACATCACATGATAGAATTGTTGATCTTTCATGGCCTTTTGAGGAACTGTCCTAACATCTAAAGCCCACAGGGACTGAGGAATCAAATCTGCATAGTCAATGACATGGTGATTAGGTTTGGGTCAGCCAAGGATTGCAGAACAACACTGGCCACATGACCAAGAACTTTCTGTGTAAAAACTAATTATCTTCTTACCTGATCCCATTGTGTTTAGACTTGGGAATCCTGGTTCTGGGATAATGTTTAACTCAGAAAGTGGATCCAGTCTCAGAAAATGAGCTCCAAGATGGGCCTTCCCTTCTTTTTTCAGTGTTTTCCCTACCTCCTGCCTCAGGATTAGCATTAGTGTCTTTTAGCAATAAAGTATTTATTAGTTAAGTAACGTACATTATTTTTTAATGTAATGCTATTACACACAGTAGATTACAATATATTTACCTCTTGGAGAGTGAAAATGTATAAACATAACTTTTACATGTACAGGAAACAAAAATATTGTGTGATTTAATTATTGCAATATTTATCTTACTGTTTTGGTCTGGAACAAAGGCTGTAAAAATCTTTAAAATATTACTGCATACATAGAAAGAAGAAAACAAAAAAACTAAGCAAGCAAAGGAGGAACGTGAAATGATTTTTCCCACCAATTAAAATGTTACTTTGCCACACTTATTATAAAATTATTTTCCATATAGGGCACAAGTTGGAACTTCAAAATAATATTAAAAGTAAAAATATGAGACTACAATTAAGTCCCCAACTTATGAACATTTGAGTAGCAAACTTTCACAACTAGGAACAGACCCCACCTTATGAACATTTATACACATGAATAAATCACCAAAGAAGCTCACATGTGTGCCTGACACCATCACAGTTGTGCTGCTGCATGCTTCCTGTATGGTGTGATGGTGTGCAGTAACCCACTACAACCAAGAATTTGCTGTATTTGTGTGTCTGTTTGGGTTTCTTTATGCTTTACATTGTATATTTGTGTCAAAGGTACATGCAACTTGCTTTATAGGACTTATGAAAGAATCTGACTATTAGAAATAGTCTCCCAGAATGGAACACTTTCCTAAGTTGTTCGTAAATCAGGACCTGCTATATAGTAATTATCATAAATTGGCTTACAAAAGCATTAAAGAACACCTCCACCAGGAGACAGAAAGACTTAGTCTAACGGTTTAATCACCATTAACAACAGTAAAATACACCAAGCAAATGAAAGGATTAGCAAACTGCAAGGGTTATCACTGCCAATCATACAGTTGGAGGAAGAAAAAAAAAAAGAGAAAAAAAAAAGAATAAAAGTAAATATAGCTTGAGAGACTTATTAAGTGACATTATGAGAATTTTAGGAGGAGGGGTGATGAAAGCCTTATTTAAAGAAATAGTGGGTAAAAAATTCCAAATTCTGGACAAGAAATGAATATGTAAAGAAACCCACACTTAAGGTATCTTGTAGTCAGATTCCAAAGATAAAAATATACGAAGCGGCCAGAAAGGTGATTTGTCATGTGTGAGGCTCCAGCTCTCGCAGCCTACTGTAGCCAAAAAATAATTTCCTGTCCTGGACTCGGTGAATCTGAATGGTTCAAATAATAATCCTTCATTATTAAAAATTACTTTCCTACATTTATGTTCTCCTAGCTTAGGTTTTTAAGTCTTCATCTTTGCCTCTTATTTATACAAATAAATAAAGTGTCAAAGCACTTTTTGGTCATTCACTCAAACATGCAATTGGCTTATTAACCACAGAATTTTGATTAAATTCTATTTTTAAGAAAAACATGGCCCTGCTCCTGGATTTGTGAAGTATCAGTATTCTTGCTAATTGGGAGATGAATGAGAATATACCTGGTGCTACTCTAAAATACAGCAGAGACAAGAAAAGTGACATCTCTTCATTTCATAGCTTAGAATGTCTATTTCCAATTCCCTTTCTTAACCACTTTTATTATGCTGATTTATTTAAATGTGCAAGTGTGGATAACACTCAGAAATGCTAATCCAATCAGTCTTAATTCCTTTGATATATAGAAGAACTGTATTAATCACAGCAAACTAATTTGTACTGTTTTAACTATCTAAAGCTTCTGTGAAGTTGCAATTGAACCAAGCATTAATTAAGGTAGTTACCATTCCAATAATTCCGTCAACTTGCTGTGCAGGTCATGATGTACAACACTTCAGTATTTTACAACAAATTACCCCCCTCATCAATACATCAAACCCATTTACTAAAATTAGGAAGCTTAAATTGGAAAAACTTTCTACTCTTTTCTTACTAATCCAAGACTTAGAGTTTTTTTATTACAGATGGCAATGCGCTAGAGGACATTTAAATCTAAGTCTCCAAGAACAGTGTTCACAAGACACATGTACTTGACATAATATAGATTATATGAATTTAATATAAAACATGCATTTAATATAAATTCACTGGTGACAAATACCAGGTATTTTTCTTAAAGCATTAATATTTCTGAACATCTTCAAAACAAAAGGCATGAAGTTATGAAATTCTTGTGAGCCAGAATAAAAGTTATTTTCTAATTGCTATATTTGTTATTCTGGCAGAGCTAAGTATAATGGAGTAGAACAAATGGGGTTTGGGAGGCCTATTGGAAGATTTAAAAATTAA
>NW_004524780.1:4345807-4346720 GCF_000260255.1 Octodon degus
AAGCCATGGCTAAAGGTTCCAGACAGTGTTTACACTACACAAAAGTTTAAAAGAAAACTTTCTTTATCAATTTCTCATTAATGTATACCAAATTCAGCAGCTGTATTGGCCTAAAAATGGGAGTGTCCCTCCCACTCACACACTATCGCAGTCATTGTCTTCCTCCTGGACATAATACCTAACATTCAGAACACAGAGGAAGAGAAGTTTACTTTGGTTTAAGGCTTTTAGTGCATGACTGGCTGGCTCCAAGGTAGAAACAGCACAGCAAAGTAGTCTGGGTAGGAGAAGCAGTCTCATCAGAGCAACCAGGAAGCAGAGAGAAGGAGCTGGGGACAAGACTGTACCCTTCCAGGTCATACCCAGTGGCCCCCTTCAGCCAGGCTCCACCTCCTGCAGCACATTCAGCCCTGAACTCATCCATAATGGATCTGCTGATGAGCACAGTGCCCGTGGTCCAATCACCTTCCAAAGTCACCACTCTGAACATAGGAGACTCTGGGAGAGACCTTCTAGATCTAAAGCATAACACACACTAAGCTACAAGTTGATTTCGGTGCACCAGAAAGCATACTCCTGAACTCTTGGTACCAACAAAGCAACACACAGACACCAAGTAACTCTTTTACTTAACAAACATGTTTGTAGGCCTTAGCTGTTTATGCTACAAACTTGTAGAGCAAAGGGAAAGGTGAGATGTAGAAGTGATTTTCTGAAATCAAGAAGCAATTATTACACACACTTTTGCTCAGGTACCACATCATTGCCAAATCACTGCCTGCCTGCATCCTGTCTGGATTCCAGGCTTCATGAGAGTGTTTTGCTTTTGTTTCAACCACCTGAAGTACCATACAGCACTGACTGAGTTACACTGCATCACAACAAATTCAAGTCACCGTGGTTTAGAGCATCA
>NW_004524780.1:4347308-4349204 GCF_000260255.1 Octodon degus
CTTAGGTTTTTAAGTCTTCATCTTTGCCTCTTATTTATACAAATAAATAAAGTGTCAAAGCACTTTTTGGTCATTCACTCAAACATGCAATTGGCTTATTAACCACAGAATTTTGATTAAATTCTATTTTTAAGAAAAACATGGCCCTGCTCCTGGATTTGTGAAGTATCAGAATTCTTGCTAATTGGGAGATGAATGAGAATATACCTGGTGCTACTCTAAAATACAGCAGAGACAAGAAAAGTGACATCTCTTCATTTCATAGCTTAGAATGTCTATTTCCAATTCCCTTTCTTAACCACTTTTATTATGCTGATTTATTTAAATGTGCAAGTGTGGATAACACTCAGAAATGCTAATCCAATCAGTCTTAATTCCTTTGATATATAGAAGAACTGTATTAATCACAGCAAACTAATTTGTACTGTTTTAACTATCTAAAGCTTCTGTGAAGTTGCAATTGAACCAAGCATTAATTAAGGTAGTTACCATTCCAATAATTCCGTCAACTTGCTGTGCAGGTCATGATGTACAACACTTCAGTATTTTACAACAAATTACCCCCCTCATCAATACATCAAACCCATTTACTAAAATTAGGAAGCTTAAATTGGAAAAACTTTCTACTCTTTTCTTACTAATCCAAGACTTAGAGTTTTTTTATTACAGATGGCAATGCGCTAGAGGACATTTAAATCTAAGTCTCCAAGAACAGTGTTCACAAGACACATGTACTTGACATAATATAGATTATATGAATTTAATATAAAACATGCATTTAATATAAATTCACTGGTGACAAATACCAGGTATTTTTCTTAAAGCATTAATATTTCTGAACATCTTCAAAACAAAAGGCATGAAGTTATGAAATTCTTGTGAGCCAGAATAAAAGTTATTTTCTAATTGCTATATTTGTTATTCTGGCAGAGCTAAGTATAATGGAGTAGAACAAATGGGGTTTGGGAGGCCTATTGGAAGATTTAAAAATTAACAAATTAATAACCATTCCTACTTTCCAGTGTACCACCAACTACATTAAATATTTTAATATTTTATCACATTTAATCCTCATCATAAACCTATTATTAATATTCATTATGGAAATAAAAACAAAAAGTAAAGGTTGGTGCTCTTAGTGCATCATCGGAACTGATATACCTCAGAACTTTCAAGAATGCGGGTAAGCTGCCTACGTTGTTTGTTTTATCATTTATTTTAGTTATAGAATCTGCCTATTGAAAAACCCTGAATTTTGCTTTGACATCTGAACAACCGAAGGGTAGAAGCTGTGCTGTGAAAGTCATACTCCTCAGAGAGGACCCACGGAGTAAGAGCGAGGGAAGACCAGACCATGATTCTGAAAAGGGAAGGGAGGAAAGAGAGCCCAGGAGCGGGCAGTCAAAGGTCTCCGGAAGCACCTCATGTGGGGCTGCTTCTCCTGAACAGAACGCTCCTCTGATTCTTTCTTGGTTGTCGCATCCTTTGTGTAGTAGAGCTAGAGGCTCCCTGTTCACAGCATAGCCTGAATTCAATGTTTGCTGCAGATATGGAGCTCCACTCTCTGACATCTTATCTTCATTCTCACTTACAAATCTTGTAATCATGGCCGCTTCAAACTTTTTGGCATTTTTTCCCCTTATTAAACTACAGCCACATCCTACGTGTTATTTAACAAACCCCCATACATTGGGTACTGCTCAGTAAGTTCTAACTTACTAGGAACAATTTGTGTTCCACAGAATCAACTATTCAGGAGTAGATACAATAAAGAAAATGTATGTGAAGTAGATGCAAATAAGTGAAAATGGTTCCTGAGAGTGAATCACTGGATTGAAAGTAAACCAATCAAGAACTTCTAGGTAGAATCTGAGGGGCCTAAGCATCCTCTTCCCA
>NW_004524780.1:4350204-4375393 GCF_000260255.1 Octodon degus
TGACCACAGTAGCCTCCCCTAAGGACCAATTTGTGGCTTCCTGGCCAGCCCACACTTGGATGGCAGCTCAGAAGACTCTGGTTTTATTTTTGGTAAAGATTAACTCATGTGAAGAAATATTAGTGTTCAATCCAAATACATTTTTAAAAAGAAATAATAGCAACAACAAAGATTCTATGCATGACCAATACTGACACATTTCTTTTCTGAATATTTTCTGTATGTGGTTGGTTGAATCCAAGGAAATATGACCAAGTAATACATAAGGGCTATAACTGAAAAAGGTAGTTTCTTAATACATGAGAAACACAATTTTGGTGAATTCATCTAAAAAGTTGAAACATACCAATTGACAAATAAAAGCCAAAATGCATGTGTCAAAAATGTTTCTAAAACATTACCAAGTAGTTGTAATAGAACTGTTGGGTGTCATAGACAATTTCATAGCTAATTAAAATATTTTTATAAATATAGCCATCAGAATAGAAAAATAATCTTGATGTCAATCATTAGTAGAACATCTTTTATTTTTCAGCACCTGGGATTGAACTCAAGACCTTGTATTTGCCAGGCAGGCATTTATTCTACTGAGCTATCTTTCCAGCCCCAATTTTTTTAGGATATCTTGGGTTACCTAAAATACATGTTTCTGGACAAGTGGAAATATCTTTTTTATATTTTAATGCTTACAAATAATCATTGAGGTTAGCTACATAATTTCATTAAGGATTTATGGTAAAATAGAAAAATATTTTGATGACATATATGCTATAATAACTGGTCAAGCAATTACTATTTTCCCTTGTATATTATCTTGTGCTTCTCAGAATTTACTAGAAATTGGTACTAATTCACTTAAGGACATTCTCCAGCTGTCACATGTCAATAAAATTTTTCCAAAATATTGCTTTATAAATAGGCTTACTATCTGATAAATATTAAAGTAATTTAGTTTTTTCTTCTACACGTTATATTAGTACACCTATTTATTTAAAAGCATATGTATGCCCAAAAAATGCTAAGAATTGTACTCAAATCCTCACTGTCTATTTGCAGAGGGCATATACATAAAGCTAAAAAGTGACATAGTGGACAAATATGGAAGGATTAGAAAGTAATAAGAGAAGATCATTTTCCAATATAATTTATAGAAAATAAGTGAAATCAGAACTCACATGGCCAAAACCTGAAAAGGCAACAGATTTGATCTGAATATGAAGAACTGAGATGATCAGAGATCAGATTACATGGCGTTAATGGCTAAAGGAAGGAGTCAAAAGCAAAAGAGTAAGTAGAATAAATTAAAAAACAATGGCAGCTTTGAGAAAGAGGGTGCCCATTCAGTAGAGTTAGTTTCACCAGGAGGTGAGCGAGTGAGCCAGGAAACATAGACAGAACATCAGACAAGACTTCCAGAAAAGCTTCAGAAAGTGTCAAGAACAATGACATAAGTGTTTTATGGATGAGTGAGAGGGCTTACAAGGGAATAGATTTAATACAGGACACATAATTTATAAGGTCATTTTATAATCTGTATTCACCCAAATAGTTAAATGCAGAAGAGTGAAAGGGATTTGTCCACACACTAGAGGCCTAAAGAATCCAGATGAGAGCCTAGATCCCTTGGCAATGTCCTACACAGGTCCTACTGAAGACCTCGAGCTCATGGCAATGTCCTCCGAGAGAGCAACTAGAGGCCTAGAGCCCATGACAATATTCATGCAAATTTGTACCAAGGATCCTCACTGGGAAAGTGCGAAGGTCAGTGATGGAAGCCAGAACGTCTAGGCCAGTGGGATGAAGCATCTGTGCCAGAAGGCTAAATAATCTACACCTGGTGTCAGGAGGTGATGTTCAAAGTAAATACGAGTGCTCCCCCAAAGAGAACCACAGTCATCATCAGTGACAAGGACTCAAACTCCTCTGACAATGAGAAGAAGCACTGAGTTTAGGCAAGCAAGCTCAAAAAGCTTCTCCAGGGGGACCAATTGCACACTGTCTTCCCCTCCAGTTCTGCTTGTAAGCTGTGGGCAACAATCCTCAGGTGGGCCTTTCACACCCAGAACCACAGATTCAGTTCAGCTTGGTATTACAAGTTAACAATTAGTTATTCCACCACAAAGATTTTGAAAAGAATTTATGATAATGTGTCTTTTACTGTAATAAATATTTTAAATTTAAGCATTCAGCATAGTATTCAATCACACCTTGTATCAGGCAGTGGCCAGAAGGACAAAATGGTTAAGAAATGCAAAGTCTTATTATTCTTTTGTATTGTCACTCTTATTTGATTAACCAAAAACTTTGATAATTTAATGAATTTTTCATTAATTTCCCATTGGGTTGCCTTTTATTCAGAATAACAATTTGTATTTGGTGTTAGCCCAGGGGAAAAAGGAAGGCCTATATTCTATTCTTTGCTTCTAGTTTTTGTTCTTGAGGTCCTGAGTTTGACGTGATGCTAACATATGTCCTTTAGAAATCATCTATTGTTTCTCAGTGGTAAAATAAGTGGATTAAATTAAATTAGCTCTGGTTCCTTTCTAAATACAATACTAACTGGAATATATTCTAATGTTCCTTCTATTTTAAAAGGATTCTGCGATTAAACAGTGAATAAATGGAGTTGATCGAAAGAAACAGTGCCTGGGATTTGCAACTGAATGGCTAAATGGCTGGATGATGCTATAGTAATTAATGGTGAGAAATGAGGGGACCTATAGACAGGGGAATAAAATATGTCCTCATTTCAACAGATGATGTGAGATTCCTAGTAGTGGTAGTAGAACACTTACACATGGAAATCAGGCTCAGGAAAGAGTAATGGTGTGAAAACTCACATTTTGAAGTTTTAGCTTAAAGATTATATTCAGAGACTATGTCCTTTTGTGTATAATGATTTCAAAAGGTGACATATAAATACCAAACATGAAAAAATAACCAATTGATAATAAGTGAAGAATAACAAAAAATATCCTTGTAAAGTAATTATTAATGACATTTTCATTATAAGTCATATACAATCTTTTAAGTGATATTTAGGAACACTTATAGTGAGTTGGAGGAACATAATTTTAAGTACAACCATTATGGTATCAACAGTTTGAGCTACAGTCCTGAGATAAACATCCTATCTGGTTAAGTTCAGCTATTAGTTGCTAGGAAACCTTATATCAAGTGTTACTAACTTTACAAAAGTATAAATAAAGGACGATTTTGTTGTGAAAAAAATAGAAAGAAAAGATCACATAAGTGTATATGTAAATGCAACATAGTTAGGATAGATATACAGCTACTTTCTCTTAGTTTATTGAGAAAAAAAGATTTGTACTAATATTGTTTAGACAAAATATCATGTCTACATCTTGTCCTCTGAATATTGGAGGACAACAATATGCAATGTATTAATTATTGTAGCTGCCCTGCTGACCTGTTTTGAAACTGTTTCACTGCTGTTTTATCTTTTTCCTCATCAAAATGAATAAAAAATAAAATAAAAAATAATAAGAGCTAATTTTTTTAAATCCACAGAAAAAAGAATGGAAAGAAAAATTTAAAAAATAATGGAAACTTGTCTGTGATGGAAACATGGGTGATTTAAGTAGCAATTATCCGTGCAATCTGAGTTTGGGGATATTCTACACTGAGTATTTATTAATTTTTTAACATCTTTAAAAGAAAAGAGACCAGAAAATAAAAGAAAGAAAAGACAGCTCACTTCTAGTTACCTATTGGAAATAGCTGGAGGTCCACTCTTAAACAGCCTTCCTCTGGCAATTGTTAAAGAAAGGCAATAAGACAAATTGACCACCTCATGAGAAAAATTTAATAAATAAAAGGCTCTGCTGAGAGATGGCATCGATTCTGCTTTATTAGAATGAGGTTTCCTGAGCCCATTCACCCAATGCGTAATCAGCTCCATCTTTACCTCAGTGTTAATAATTATTTGATTTCTGCACTCCAGACCCTACTACCCTGCTCTCCAGAATCATCGACCTGCAGGCAAGCACAGAGATCCTTGACCTCTGCCATCCGTCACTACCATGTATCAGCCGGATGCACACTGAAGAGGACCATGTTTCTTTTTCTAAAAAAAAAAAAAAAAAAAAAAAAAAAAGGATTCACTCAATTTAAATCAATAATGCAAATTTTGTCATTTTGAAAGAATCCCATGAAAAGAACCATTGATTAAAAGAATTGTAGAGAAGTATCACTGTCCATGTGCTTTACAGGAATTTCATAGATACTGGGAAGAATATAATCTCCTGTAGAGGTTGAGTAAGCAACCTGTGATGAAATTAGAGAAAGAAATAAAATTGTCAACACTCAGTTAGAGACCACCCTGGATCTACGGAGTTTTTGATGTTGGGATAATCTTGTTCACATGTTCCTTTTTATGCAGACTTAATGAAACACATAAAAACTCCATACAGGACCTGCCTGTCAATATTCAACCGATGATAATGATTTCCACTTTATCTCAACCTTTTCCACTTGCTTCTTCTTCACCTTTTTACTGTTCTCCAGAAAGATTTAAAAAATGTAAAATAAGTGAATAACAGCAAAGCACCTGCAATTTTGACCCATCAAGATAAATGGTCCCTTTAAGTTAAACTTCCCCTCTTGGCCTCTCTCTACTTAAACTGCTTGGGTCAAAAACTTAGACATCTTTGAGTTCTCTTTGATCTCACACTTCACAGCCATCATCTCTGAAGATCTACTTTAGAATCCAACCATAATCTAACCACCCTCCATTGACTCTGTGGTCATCACCCTGTATTTGTCCTGTCCTGAACACCTTACTTTCTCCACTAGATTATGGAAATACCTCGCAATTCATCTCCCCTCCTCTTCCTGTGTCTGCTTCCTGTTGTTCTTAGAAAAACAACTGGACTGATCTTTATAAAATAGGCATCTGACCATTTCACTCCTTCTTCTAAACTCTTCCACAGCTCACACTCCACACAAAGTAAAAGTCAAGGTCCTTATCCTGGCTTCTCATGGAACAATAATCTGCTGAACAAGCTCAATGACATGTGGAAGGGATATGATAGTTACAGAAGGCTGGGCTTGGCTCCTGAACATCCACACATGAGCTCCAGGGATACACATATATTAGTTAAGGCAGCCAACTCAGGGCCATCTCTTGGGCTTTTTCTCCTTTAACATTGCTGCCACGTGAAAGAGGGCAGTTTGCTAGGAGAAAGCCAGCATGAAGACAGACAGTCTTTGTGTCCTGTGTACTAGAGCCAGTACTGTTCACTCTCAGCAGGGCATCTAATCCCAGAAATTCCTCTTTCCCTCAAACAAACTTGACTCATGCTTCTATCCTTTGTTACCAAAGCACTTGTGTATCAGTCAGCTTTCCAACTCCTGTAACAAAACACCCAAGACAATTATCATATGAAGTAAACAGGTTAACTCTGACATACAGTTTGGGAGGTTCCACCTAGGACTGAGTGGACAACTGTTTTGGACCTCAAGGGATACCACACACCATGGTAGATGCACATGGCAGGGATTAACCTCTCACTTCATAACAAGGAAGCAAGAGGATGAGAACAGGAAAAGAGGGGGGTCTCCCAGTAATGGAATAACCCCTGTCTAGACCTTTTTTCTTAAAAATTTCCTACTGTACAACCTAAAGACCCACACTTTAGCCCAGGCACCTCCAAGCCTCTATAAATGTAGACCAAATGAAAAGAAGACAGGCAGCCTTTATATTAACAGAATAAAAAGAATAGGCAATACATACAAAAAGCAAACTTTTGAAAGCAAAGTTATCAATATACAAGGCTAAAAGTGAAGTAAAGTCTAAATGAGAAAGATCAATTTTGTATGTTATTATAGTTATTTTAATTGTTCTGCTGTATGGGAAAATCAGATTGTGTAGAAAAAAGAAAAGGGAAGGAAACAAAAGAAAAGCTCATATAAAAAATGGGGAAATTCCAATGCATATACCAAATACCTGTGAATTTTTGAAAAGCAATAAAAGAATAAGAATCCAACATAAGAAACTCAAGTTTCATAAATGATTAAAACTATCACTTCTATGGATGGAATATATGATGCAAAGAACTCTAATTAACAATTATATTCTTAGAGAGGAATATTCACAAGGAAAAAAAGAAATACTTCAGACAAATATTTGAGTTTTTCCTTCAGAAACTCAAGAAGTGATGATAGAAATATAGTTATGTTATGAGATTTTATCATTTGACTTCCACTCTTGGAAAAACCAAGTAGACAAAATAAAGATCTTCATAGTATTATTATAAATGTCATTCAGACATGTGTATATGTATATCTGAAGCCTAAAGTCAAAGAACACACTTTCATTTCAACCAGAGCAAAACACAGAAATGATAATTTTAAAGGTGGAGAGTGTTTAAAACTTTCTCGCATTTGTCTAGAATGGCTCTTTTTTTAATTATCTGTGTCTTTTATTTTTTTATATTTATTTTTATTCAGAAATAAATATGAATGAGACAGTTTCACAGCTGATTAATAGGAGAGCTTTGATAATCAATACACTGTACATTGTTATCTTCTTAGTGGCTATCCATAGTACAAGAAGCAGACAGGATATTCTGTCCAAACACTGTTAGTACACCTCTTTCTTCTCATTGAGTTAAACGAAAGTAACTGTAAATTTATCCTATTTTGTATATATAAATACAAAATGATCTTTCCTTTGTATCTTTTTTAATTTTAATTTTTTTGTCCTATCAGAGGTGAATATTCTATTGGCATCTTAATACTATAGGTGTTTGAATTCAACTAAACAATCTAACACTGTCTAGCAGTCTATAATATTAGTGGGTTATCCTCAGAAGTTATTGACTTGAGCCTTTTACAGCTCATCATATTAATATGGATTTACTTTATATACCTCCTTTTTATACTTTTCTGCTGGATGGTTAAGACCAAGATATAGCAAGACCTATATACCAAGGAATATAACTTTTGTATCTGATAAGGTCAGCCAAGTACTCTTAGGATTTACCCTGTAGCCCTGTACTGCCTTTTGTACATCGTTTTGTCAGTGTCTGACATGAGGATGAGTCACAGCCATCGCTTGACCAATTTGCTCTCTGTGAAAGCTTCAGAAAATGTCTTTTCTCTCCATGTGACTCTCCCCAGGTTCACTTTAGATTATCGAACACATTTCTCTGTAGCTCCATAATCTTCTTGATCAGAAAATTTGGAGCACCACTGAGTTACATGTTGTTACAGTACAGGTTCCCCTATGTCCCGAGTCTTCACTGACCTTGAAAGGCTAGGGTCAAAATGTTGGCTAACCATGCAGCCCTTCCTTTTCTCCAATTTTGATCTGCTAACTTAGGTTGTTAACCCTCCAGAAGAGAAGCTAATTATTAACCTGCAATATATGCGGTTCGGTTTACCCTATCTGTCAAAATATCAAACATTTTTTTATATCCTGGAACAGGCATTTTCCATCAGATATTGATATGTTGAACTTTAAGTCCTTACAGAATATGAAGAAAAAATAATTATGTAAAAGTAGAAATAAACATTTACATATTTTTACAAAGAAATTTAGAAACCTAATCATATGTGGAATTGTATGTCCTTATATTAGGGAGACAATACGATATTTACAGATGTGGGTCTGGTTTATTTCACTAATAAGTGTATCTTCAAGGGGCATCCACTTAAATATGAAGACTTCAAGTTTATCATTCTTTATAGCTGAATAGTACTCCATTATATAAAAGCACCACATCTTTTTCAACCATTCCACATGTGATGGGCATTTTGGTTGTTTCCAAGATCTGGCTATCACAGATTGTGCTACTATAAACATAGGTACGCATATATCACTATGATATGATGCTTTCAGTTTAGAATGGCTCTTAAGGATTTCATTACCATTAAGTTCAAGAGGCTGGGTGGAAAATGCTTCTTCCATTGTACAATTTCTTCATCATTAAAAGATCTCTTTTCAATAGTCTTTCTCATGAAGTGTGTTTCAAAAGTTTCCTACTTGGTTCTTCCTTTATAAATTAAGACTTCTTCAGAATTAAAAGGCTCAAAACCTTTGTCCAGAACAATTCCAAATTTCTACCAGAAACCCTGCACAGGGTACCATTAGGGCAACACTGAAGCCACATGTAAGGGTCCACCGTTCAACCTTCTTTCTCACAGGCACACTTCACCATTGCACGGTTACCTCTTGTACACTCACCATGTGCCAGGGCCTGTGTCGGCCAGCAGATGTATGGGAGTTGAACAATGCAGGTTGATCATTGATGAAATTAACATGAAAGGTGAACTGTGAAAATGTTATGAAAAAAAAGAACACGAGGATACCAATGATCACCTGATATTCCAAGACCCCAAGGAGACATATGGTTGTACATCAACCCAGAGAACAGAGACATCTAAGGCAGACAACTTCCTTCTTCACCATCCTCTCAGCTGAGGTCTCTTTGTCTAGAGAACTGAAGGAGCAAGGTCTACTTTCCAGGATTAGAAAGAGGGATACATGTAAGAATACAAAGTGATCCCTTGGTACACACACATACCCTCTGAGTGTCTGCTCCCTTTCTCTTCTTAAGAGACAATGGACCTAGCTCTCCATATGTGTGGAAACCATGTGGATAAGACTGAGCTCTGGCTTCCCTCATTCAACTCCTTTGCAACCATTCTGTAAAGGAGTCATGAAAACATTAATTCTAGCCACATGAATTTGTAAATCTGTGACTACACTATCTCTGAAACAATCACCCCATGTGGCTCTTCCTTATCCTGCCTTGGGCCATTTTAAAGATTTGATTGGATGGTATCTAACAACAGCCTGTTGTTAAGAGTGAAGAAGAGAGAAAGAAATAAAGCAAGCAGAACTACATTTACTAGAACACAATGGACATCACCAAAGTTCAGTATTAAATAGCCTAGCATGCCAACTACCTTCATCTCATTCCTGGTCCTGGGTCTAGAAGTGGTAATATTGGTGACTACAAATAGAGACATACTCATACTCCAGTGATGTACTTCAGATTTCCATTCCTAGGAGGCCTGGAGACACAAGTATGTCTATATGTACTACAACTAGTGCTTGATCTCCTTATGATGTTTTCTTATTCATTAGCTTACATACAGTAGAAATTAATGCAACTTGAGGGGTGACAATTGCTGTAAGTATGTAGTCTCTTAAATTAGCTTGTAGAGTTCTCAAACCCACCAGAAAGTGTGTATACACGGGTTCTTGACTGATAAACACTAAGCCACAGTACCGACACTATGGTTTCTGCAGATGACTTCTCTGGTGCCTCTGGTTTCCATGGAAACTTCTTTACCTTATCTATGATGCTTTCATACATTTTTGAGGCTCTGTAAGGCTGAGTTGATTTTCTGTTGATCTTGGTATCTGTACAGAAGATGGACTTGTATATAACTGGCTCTCAAGAAAAGATCTTTTAAAAATAAATACACTATTTCATATAAGAACTCACAAAACTGTAATACTAAGCACATCAATGTCTTAAATCTTCCTATACAGGAAATAATACAGAAATTTTGTAAATATTTTGGTTGCTGGACGATAATGATTTATAAGAAGTTACCATCAGTGAGCATAATATTGCATATCTGTAATCTGAACACTTCCATTGAGGCCAAGGAAGCAGAGTGTTAAGTTTGTCACCAGCTTAGGCAACTTAGAAACTTGGGGAAAAAATCATGTCTTGAAGTGAAAAATGGTTTGGGATGTAGCTCAGTGTGAAGGCCCTAGTTTTATTTACGACGACGACGACTACTACTACTACTACTACTACTACTACACACACACACACACACACACACACACACACACACACACAAAGTTATCTCTTGTCTTTTCTTTGAGAAAGCAAATAATCAGAGAAGCAAATTCTTCCTTCTAGTCATTGCCTACCAGCTTGTATACATCTCACCTTCCTTTCTAGTTAGATAAACATTTAAAACCACAGCTCTGAGGGAGACCTGGGGGTGAATGAGTGACCAAGTTCCAGAGAGAAATACGGGCACCATCAAATGATTTATACCAGCAACCACTGTTTTCCTCATTGGACCTTCGACAATATCAGCCACAAACAAGAAAACCCAAGTGAAAACCTTCACCCCGGAGTTGAAAGCGTGTCACTCCCTGGAAAGAAAGAAGTTGTTGCATTTGGGAGCTCTAATCAGTGGAAGTTCTAGAAGGGTTTAGTGAATATTAATTCCAATTTAAATACATCTGGAAATACTTGGTGTTTTCTTTACAAACCAGTCCTTTCTTTATTTGTACGTATGTGTGAGTCTGATGCGAAGGAAATGCCAATACAACAGAGGGAAGTACAAAGCCGTTCACTTTACAAGCACATCTCCAAGAATGCGCTACATGGCAAAAAATAAATGCTAAATTGATTTTATATAATTAAGCAATAAAAGAGTGACTGTTCCTCAGCAGTTAACCCAGATAGTTATTAGCTGCTAAGCAATGCTCTGCCCTTGGGCCTTAATTAGTAGGTGAAAAATGTGAAACAATTATTGTGGACTAGTGTGAAAAGCTAAGAAAAAAGTTGGCCTTCTACTTTCCAGAGATTCCCTGTTCTTAGCTTTGTGATTTCTTACCAACTAATAAAAGTTTAAATTATTACATCTTTCTTTGGAAACTGCTACAATATTTTGGAAAGCACATATATTTGTATGAAATATTTATTAAAGGCCTTCTTAAAGGTAAATAGTACCACAGCTTTTGTTTTATACTGTTTTCCTTAATTGTACAAGAATGATCATGAAAAATACAGAAAAAATAATATAAAAAGACTAAAAGCTACATAAAACCCCTCCTGTAAACATTTTGTTCAATTTCCTCCTCTCGGTGTACATTTATTTATGATGCAAAGAATTAACATGTATGCATGTTTTTACCCATGTTTTCCGCATATCTTTGTATTGTGAATACATTTTCATGCCATTAAAATTATTTTCAGTTTCTTTTTATCTTCTTCTACTTGTCCCAGATAAATATAGTCCAAAGCTGTATGTTGGGGTGTCGTGTTGTTAGTCACTGACTTAATAGGGAAGCCATACTTTCACTTAGCCCCCTTCCCCTGACTTTCTTGGTTTTCTGTTGTAAGCACTAAAGTATTAACCCAAATCCTTTAATCTTCAGGTCCTTCAGGAAGTACACGACCCATGTGCTGAAAATGAGGAATCCCAGGGTACGTGAGAGAAGACTTGAAAATGAAAACTCAAAACAGAAGAGTAACAAGTGGAGAAGTGCTTAGGTTTGCTCTGAAAAGGTCCAGAGCTGAGTGCCTGCAGGCTTCTCACAGCCCTTCTCAGCCAGCGTCATGGAGACCACAGACTGGCTTTGCAAAATCCTCCTCTTTTCCATGACTTAAGCATATCTGTATGTTCAGGAATAGGAGGTAAGAATATGTATGTGTTTTAGTTGGGGCTGGAGCACAAGGTGTGTGAAGCAGGGAAGCCCAGAAATGAGAAAGACTTTGTGAAACACTGGCTGCACCAGAAAGCAAAGTCCATCAACTACAGGTGATGGGTGTAGACTTTGAGGTATGATATGAGATGCAGATGCTAAGAAGATGGGTGGAGGGGAATGACACAGTCTCCTGTGCCATGGTGGAACCTGCTCTGGAGCCTCAGAGTTAAAAATGGGAGTCCCTGAAGACACTGGTAACATTGGTCTAGTGGCAAATAAATGTTCTGTGACAATCCAGTTGAGAGTCTGCTGCTATAATTTAAGCCCAGATAATTGGGTCTTCAACTAAGATTGTGAATGGATGGCTGGAAACAAGTGAAAAGTCAGTAGCACAATACTTTACCACTTCCTGTCATCATATGCTTGAAAGGGTAGAATTAATTATGGGTTCTTAGAATTAAATCAATGCACATCCCCGAAGCTACAAAAATCAGCCTAATTACAGTGCTGTGAGCATCTAGGATACCACAGAGTCTTCTAAACTCACTGTGACTCTAGTAACAATACTCAGGATCAGCAGCTAGAGCAATGGTAAAACAGGTCTAACAGATACTGGTGTCTGTTATTTCACTAGGCCAGTATGACTAGATAAATATGACCCCAGGTGCAACCATTTAAACAGGATTTTTTTTCCATAATTTTATTGAGAAACAAATAGCAATGCGACAGTTTCAAACCAAATTGGTAGGACAGTTTCAATGAATAAAACATTGCATACCTTCTTCCTAGTGGTTAATTGCTGTACAAGATGCAGACATGATATCCTATTTACAAACACCATTAGAACAAATCCCTCTATTCATTAAGAGACTGTAACTATATATCTATCCCAACCACTTTGAATACACAGATACAAAATGGACATTCATCTGTATCCCCTTTTATGTTAAGTTCCACTATTTGAATATTATAGGTGTGTAAACTCAGCAAAATATTCTAAAAGAGTCCAGTAGCCCATAATAGTATTGGGTCTTCCACTTGACTGACAATGTC
The DNA here is from genome assembly GCF_000260255.1 of Octodon degus. Lineage (NCBI taxonomy): Eukaryota > Metazoa > Chordata > Mammalia > Rodentia > Octodontidae > Octodon > Octodon degus. The sequence continues at coordinate 4,362,689 of NW_004524780.1, forward strand.
AGAAATTGTTGACCTGAGTACCCTACAGCTCAACATAACAGCTTGGCTTTACTTCTTATATTTCGTTTTTATACTTTTCTGCTGGATGGTTAAGACCAAGGTAAAGCAGGACTTATGCAACAAGAGTTGTAGCTTTTGGGTCTGATAAGGTCAGCGAAATCCCCTCAGGATTTATCCTGAGATCCTTAAACAGGATTTAAAAAAAAAACCCACAAACATAAAATTCGCAATTTAAGTTAATACCTATTTATGAGAGGCAAAATTGCAAATTGAAGAGACAATCACACATAGATATCATGAAATTTCCTGTAGTTCAGTGACTTTAGATGAGTTCCATCCAAACCAAACAAGGAGTCTTTTTAATGAAACTGTTCCACAGACCTGTTATCTTGCCACACTATCATATGTAGAGAGCCTAACAGTCTCTATGCCATATGACAAAGATGTAGATTTCCACAACCCCACAATGGAATTCCATACCATAGTTCTGAGATAGCACTCTGGGAGGCTGAGTAAGGAAGAACACAAGTTTTATCAGAGCCAGGGAAATTTGAGGTCTTAGTATGAAAGCCCTGGGTTTAAGTCCCAGTATTAAAAAAAATAATAATAAAAAGAAATAAATAAAAGCACATGCCTAAGAATGTTGGGCCTATTCAGATCCACAGACTCAGAATATTGAGGCCTCATTATCTACAAGTTTTTAAAAGGACTTTTTAAACTTTATTTAATTTTTTATGTATTTAGTACAGGGTCTATAGGATCTCACTACACAGATAAGATTTGCAGTAGTCCTTCCTGTTTTACAGCCTCCCAAGTGCTGGAATTACAGGTATGTGCCACCATACTCAGTCTCAGTCACCATCTCAGTGTACCCCAGGGGTAAGTCTGGCACAGCATGCCAGAGATCAAACCCTACTTAGTCCACTGAGCTATCTGGTCTGCCTTAAAAGGACTTTTTCCCAAAATTTTATTGAGAAACAAATAGCAATGAGACAGTTTCAAATCAAATCGGTAGGACAATTTCAATAATTAACACACTGCATACATTCTTGCTAGTGGCTAATTGCTGTACAAGATGCGGACTTGATATCCTATTTACAAACACCATTAGAACAAATCTCTCTATTCATTAAGAGAATGTAACTATATATTCATCCCAACCACTTCGAATACACAGATACAAAATGGACATTCATCTGTATCCCCTTTTTTGTTAAGTTCCGTTATTTGAATATTATAGGTGAGTTAACTCAGCAAAATATTCTAAAAGAGTCCAGTAACCCATAATAGTATTGAGTCTTCCGCTTCACTGGCAATGTCAAAAGGACTTTTTTTGAAAGGACATTGTACACTGAAAACCATGATGAATAACTTTTTTTTTCCTGTGTGGCTTTAGTGATTTCTTAGGAATTATGTATGTAGTGAAACAGCAGTGCCACAAAATCCAAATGGAACCCCAATCCTAGAAACCACCAGTTTGGTAGCATTGCTCCTGCAAGGGACCAGGTCTTGTGAAAGACTCTGTAACACACAGACAATATCCCCTAGAGCATCTTCTGCATGGTTTTGTAAGTTTTCTAAGCCACATCAAGGTCACTATGAAATGAAGCCTGGCTTGATTTTCAAAAAAGTCATCCACTAAGCCTAAGTGGGGTAGCTCAGACATGTCAGTAGTATCTGTCTCTTCTCAGTGTATCAGGAAAGAATGTGGTGACAACCTTTCAGTGACATTTAAGTACAGCAAAACACACTGATGAAGTCACGCTGTCCACTTAAACTTAGGGTACACCTAGAAGTCCTTACTATCTTTGGCTCCAGGAGGATAAGGTATGTTAAAAATGACATAGATGTGATCTTCTTAAAACACTGAAGTTAAAATGAAATAAGTGGAAGATTATTATCAGAAACAATATCTGTCAGTTTAAGTAAAAAGCATTTTGGGTGAGCTCTGATTTTGAGGTAGACTTATTGGTGTTTGGCTTGTTATGGATTAATTTATGATAATCAAGAACATATATCTATAGATGGTCCTACCAAAAAAAGGATTTTTCATGTCTTTAAACAAAGCTTCTCAAGCAGATACAAATACAAACACACTCAGACATCTTATCTTTGACAAAGGGGTCATACATATTCACTTAAAGAAAGATAGCCTCTTTAACAAATCATGCTGGAAAAACTGGCTGCCCACATGCCAAAAATTAAAACTAGACCTGAATCTATTGCCATGCACGAAACTAAAGTCAAAATGGATTAAAGATCTAAACATTAAAACAGAAACACTAAATCTCCAGGAAGAAAAAGTAGATGGAAATCTTGAAGACATAGGAGTAGAAAGGCAGTTAATGAACAAAAATCAAACTGCAGGGGCTGGGGAGATAGCTCAGTAGAATAAGCACTTGCCTGGCAAGTGCAAGGTTCTGAGTTCAATCCCCAGTAACACCAAAAAATATATCAAACTGCATGGTAAATACTTCAAAGAATCAAAAACCAGGAGCTCCTCTTACTGGGAAGTTTCTGCACATCAAAGGAAATCACCAATGGGATGAAAAGACAGCCCTCAAACTTGGGGGGAGAAATCTTAACCAATAATCACATAGACAAAGGTCTTCCATCTAGCATATATAAAGAACTAAAACATTCTATAGGGATTTAAATTTTAAAACATCCATGGTTGTTAAAAAATAGTAGTTTCATTTTATATCTAAGGTAAGTAATATTCAGACAGATAGAGATGTTAAGATTAACTGACTCTGTTATAGGATCATAATATCAGTAAGTTTCTCCTCTGGATGTTTAACAGCTAAATTTGCAGACCAAAAATTAGAGAGATAGATGGGCTAAAAAGATAGCCAATGTTTTGCCCGTAGCCCTTAAAGGTCAGTGAGGACTCAGGACATAAGAAAACCTCTGCTGTGACATCCTGTAACTAAGTGATATTCCAAATTTTCTGATTAAGGAGATTATGGGGCTACAGAGGAAAGTGATCAACAATGTATAGTGTGCCTAAGGAGAGTCACCTAGATAAAACAAATTCTCTCAGAATTTCATAGAGAGCAAGTTGGTCAATCAATGACTGTGATCCATCCAGATGGCTGACACTGACAAAAGATCCACAAGGCACTGTACATGGTTCCAGGGTAAATCCTGAAGAGATTTGACTGACCTTATCAGATAGCAAAAGTTACATTTTAGTTATATTGGTCCTGCTTTAACTTGGTCTTAACCATCCAGCAGAAAAGTGTGACCACAAGGTATAAAAGTAAAGTTTTATTAATATGCTGAGCTATAAAACACTCAAGTCAACAACTTTGTACAATTGCCAGTTGTGACAATAACTATTATTATGGACTGTTGGACAATATTGGGTTATTTTGCTGAATTTAAGTACCTACAATCCTTGGACTGGCATCAAGTATGAAAAGGTACTTCAAAAACTTCTCCAAATACAGCTTCTCTAACAGCAGTGGAACATCCACCTCTGACAAAACAAAACAAAAAAAGAGAGATATAAATAAAGGACCATTTTATAGTGAAAAGAAAAAAAAAATATATATATATATATTATTTAGGATAGATATACAGCTACTTAGTTCAATGAGAAGAAAGGTTTGTACTAATGTTGTTTAGACAAGAGATCATGTCTGCATCTTTTCCTCTAAATAACTACTACAAACACAACAATATGCAATGTATTAATTATTGTAACTGTCCTACTAACCTGTTTTGAAACTGTGTCATTGCTATTTTATCTTTTTTCTCATTAAAATGAATTAAAAAACTAAAAAAAGTTAGGGCCCCAAAACTTAAAGACCCAATCCGAAAATGGGCATCTGAGATGAATACACACTTCTCAGAGGAAGAAACACAAGAGGTAAAGAAATACCCAAAAAAAGGATCCACATCATTGAACATTCAACAAATGCAAATTAAAACGTTAAGATACCATATAACTCCAGAAAGAATGGTTATCATAAAGAAATCAACTAATAGCAAATTCTGGAGAGGTTGTGGTGGAAAAGGAACACTTCTCCACTGTTGGTGGGGAATGAAGACTAGTACAACCACTATGAAAATCAGTGTGGAGAATCTTCAAAAAACTAGGATTGGAAATCCCAGTCAATCCAGCTACTCCTCTTCTGGGTATTTTCCTACAAGCATGGAAAATATACCACATTGATATATGTGCATCCATGTTTATAGCAGCACAATTTGTCACAGCCAAATCTGGGAAACAACCAAAGTACCCATCAACCGACAAATAGATGAAAAGTATGTGATATTCTTATACAATGCGGTATTATTCAACTATAAAGAAAGACAAGCCTTCATAGGTAAGTGAATGCAACTACAAGATATAATCATAAGTAAAATAAATTAGACTAACATATGTAAATATCATGTTGTCTCCCTAGTGTAAGGACCCAAAAGAATAAATAAAACCTGAAAGGTGTAACAGACTTAGTAAAACAGAAAGAAATGGAACTTAAGGATTAAACAATGAAGAGGAGATAAAGGAGAAAATATAAGAAAAAAGTAGGGGGAAAACATGCAAGTATATATACAGGATGACTGAGGTGATTGTACTAAAAATCTCCATCAGTTTTTTGAAAATAGCAGCTAATGTGTAGAATTTTCACCTTGACTAATTCTGTATGCTGATATCTGTGATCGAAGCAACTACATCAGAGACAGCAATGTGTAATACAAAAACCATGCTTGAATACCTGTCATCTTGGTCTTGTAAATGTGTACCATTTTTAATGTCATATGGATTATTTCTGTACTCTCTTTAAAACTTTTTTTTTTTTTTTTTTTTTTTTTTTCGAAACCGGGGATTGAACTTAGGCTCTTGCGCTTGCCAGGGAAGCGCTTATTCCACTGAGCCATCTCCCCGGCCCTAAAACAATTTTAAAAAGTAAAAATAAAAAATAAAAAAGAAAGAAAAGAACAAAAAAATTAAGGTTTCTTGAAAGCAAGCAGTAATGTGCAACCATATGTCCAATCTTACATAACTATCTCTGTTAATCTGAGCAACAGATTTGATGATAAAATGGGTAATATATCAACCATTGTTAATCAGCTTTTCTTGTTTTGAAAATCTGTAACATATGTGTTGTTGTATGTTGCCATGTTTCTGCCTTTGTTTCTGATTTTTGTTCTTGCTTTTCCTTTTCAAAGTAAAATTAAGCTAAAATTTAAAGAAATAATAAAATAATCAAAGCTTCTCAGCTCCCTTGTCCTCTACAAAAGTAAATGAATAAATTTAGTTATATTCATTACCTGACACATTCTAAAATTCTGTAAAACAAATTTTAAACAAACAGAAAAGTGTAGTTTATGTTACACTTGAATAATTGCGATACAAGATGACAATTAAAAAACCAAGACAATGTGATGACTGCTTTTTCAAATATTTTTCATTTCCTTCTCTGTAGCCATAGTGCAATATTTCTGACTACTTTCATCATTTTACCCAGAAGAAAACAGGCCTCTCATCAGGGCTCAGCAATAAAATCCAGAATATTTGCATTCAGCATGCAATCTCCCAAGTTGAAAAGCAAATATTTAGTCCAAAGACCTGGGGAAAAATGGAGTCAAGAAATGTTTTGGGTGATGATTAAAATAAGGAAATAGGCAATCCTCCCTAAGAATATGGTGGTGCACAACAAATGCTTCATCTGCTGGGATAACCAGGAGGTTATTGCTGTGTTTGTTGCTGTGCGCCTGACTTTGTTTTGAGAATGGGGCTGCTTCCAACATGAGCAATTGGTGTTTTGAGAACCTAGCATTTTTGTCACAGAGGTGGGAGTGGTGGCTCCTGCATGTGGGATTGGCACTTCACTACAGCTCTGGAGTGCTGAGGTGTATCTGTGATGGAGGTAAGGAAGAGCAAGAACTGGTGAAGTATCAGGGCACAATTAATAAAAAATAAAGGTCAATAATTTCATCATAGCTTTGAAAGCTCCCCCAAAACAAGTACCAGCCAATTAGAAAGGAACAAGGATTACACTGCCCAGATCTCAGAAACTGGGGTGTATCCTGAGGATTTGACCCCTGTGACAAAGATTCAAAATGAGTGTCTACTCCTCTTCTTATCAGCTGGAGTCCAATGGGATTCTTTCCAGATCCTTGGTGTCCTGAACAAAGAACTAGACAAGACGAACAGGAAGGGCAGTGACTTGTAGGTTTATTGACAGCAGAATGGAAAAAGACTGCAAAGTGAAATCAGGCAGAAGAAAAGGCTCACAGTGGCCCTAAGGATAAAGGAAAGTGATCTTTTGTACAGAAACTTCCCTCCTCTTCAGGCCTATATGGGATGTGGAAAGTCATCCTATCAAATGTTCACTTGGTATCATGCCATATATAAACTCTTATTTAAAAAAAACAAAACTTCATTTGACTTCTTGTTAAATGTAAATGAGAGATCAGGAATAGTGTGTTTTGATTGGTTGTGCCAAAATGCAAATGAAGGATTAAAAAAAACACCTTCTGATTGGTCCTATGGATAGTACCAGAGTCATATGAAGAACTGAAAATAACAACTTGTTTTGTTTTGTTTTGCTGTTTTTGTGGCTGGCTCAGCACACCCTGGGGGCAGGGCTGACACAGCATGTGGTGCCAGGGATTGAACCACTATTCCTGAGCTTACCTAAGCTTGCCTAAGCAGGTGATTTAGACCTTTGAGCTATCTCACTGGCCTAAAAATGCCAACTTATAATTGGTCCAAAATAGCACTCTCCTCATTAGTTCTGTGGTCAGTAATGATGGTATCACTACACTGAGAATGGCCCACTCCCTGGGTGCATTCTTCCTCTGATGCGCTGTGTTACTCTGATCCTGAACACAACCTTGTGTTGGAATAGCTGACTCACACCATGTGACCAGCCTTGTGCAATAGTGTCATGAAGTGAGCTGCTTAGAAAACTGCCCACATTTTCAGTACAGATGTGAGGTAGACAGGGCTGACCTCAGAATAGATCCTGGAGAAAGTTCTAAAGCCATTTAAATATCTTCAGCTTTTTTTTTTTTTTTTAGTAACAAGGAAAGCTATTAAAAGTCTTGTTCAATTGGTAGGTTTATGTATCCTGGCAATAATTTTAGTAGAGTTAAGCTGGCTGCTCTGTGGAGAGTAGAGAATGAGGGAACGGAGGAATAGGCACTGCCAAGGAAAGATAAAAAAGAGGAAACTTTTAATCAGTGAAGTCATGGTGGAGATGCTGGGTCAGTTACTGGACTGTGAACATACAGTATGTTAAAATCAGAAACAAGGTGAACTGATGTGTTGAAGTGTGCTGAGAAGAGACTAAAGTTAAGGTCCATGAAAGGCACTGGCCTACACAACTGACAGCAATGAGCTGTGTTTACTAACACCATGGTGATAGATTTTGGTCATCACTGTCAACAGAGACAGATTGACTTAGCCAGGAATCTGAGTTTCTAAGTGACATTAGAAGTCAACCTAAAGTTAGGAGTCACCGACTGAAAAGAACACCAGTTACCAGAGCTTTGGTTTCTCATTAAGAAAGGATAGAAAGTAACTTCAGAACTTACTTATTATTCTTGAAGAAACAAAAGATTTATCACTCTTTCATTCTCTTTTCCTGAGTTCAAGGCCTTGGTATGCTGCAGAAATGATTAAGATTCTGGTTCCAAGTGGTCATGAGCAGTTTATTCATTTTGCACACAACTTGGGATGAACTTCTAAGATATCTGTTGTATTGGTCAGCTTTCTATCATCATAGCAAATACCTAGGATAAGTCAAATTATAAAGCGAATAGGTTTATTTTGGCTTGCAGTTTTAGAGCTTTCAGTCCATGGCTGTTTGATCCCATTACCTTGAGCTTGGAGCAGCACATCCTGGATTCAAAGAGGCAGAGCAAACCTGCAACCCTATGACCAGGAAGTGAAAGAAAGGAAGAGGAAGTGAGGTCCTCCTGATGCCTTCAGGCCATACCCCCAATGATTGCAGATGTTCCATTAGGCTCTGCCTCTGAAAGGTTCCACATCTTCCCAGAAGAGACAGGATAATGACCATGTTTTCCACTCATGAGCTTTGTAGGGACATTTATCAAAACTATGGCATATTTGTTAGGAGTTATGATAGGCTGTAGAAATATTAGAATCAAACCAAGAACTTGATACAGTAGTCTAGACCAATATCAAGTTAGGTTGTTTCTTGATAATGTATTGAAATAATTGTGTCCTAGACATTGCCATAGAGCGTTCCTATAAATAGATTTAAAGGAAGTAAGAATAAAGTGGATTACATTAAACTCGGTGTATTAATATACTTAAATCACAAAAAGTGCTAGAAATATGTAAGGTGTTCAGCTTATGTTTGTGGTTTTATTTTCATGGGATGACTTACAGAAATTAAAGAAAGCAACCATATGGTGGACCTGGGATTTCTTGTGGGGGTGCCTTGTTTTGTTTTATTTTGGTACTGGGAATTTAACTCACAGCTTTCACACTGAGCTCCGATACTCTTCTTTATTTTATATTTTGAGACAAGTTCTTTCTAAGTCACTAAGTTCTCTAGACTGACCTCAAATTTGTGATCCTCTTGTCTCAGCCTCCCACTATGCTGGTATTCCGGATGTGCCACGAAGCCCAACTTTGAGAATCTCTTCCTTATGCTACCTCTTGGTGCCAGCATTGGTCATGGTCAGGATAGTTACTCAGCCAATCAGAGAGGATACTGGAACTGTCACCAGAGTAGCTTCCCAAACCTTTAGCTTTCATTTGCATTTTCTATTAGAAAAAGAATAAGAATTTTTCCTTCTTCACTGGTGGTAGGAACTGCCTGACCAGGCAGAAAGTAGATGCCATGCAAGGAATGTGCAGATAAGCTAGTCTGTGACACTCTGAGCTTTCCCCCAGAACACAGACTGCAAGAGAAAGTGATCGGTACATGAGGTCACCATAAAATACATTTCAAGCACATTCACAGTCTCAGAGCTGTGAACCAGACAAATGGAGACAAAAGCATCTTCCAAATGGAACAAAATAATTATTCTGTTAAACCAAAGCCTAGTGCCTGTTCTCAGACAACTGAGACCAGGCCCTCATTTTTTTGTGCCAATTTATATGTCTGATTTCTCATTGTTTCCTTTAATTTGAAAAAGAAATCCTTTTGGACTTTTCCTAAGGAGGAGACAGAGCTAAAAGAGAATACAAGCTCTTTAAAGAATAGTGCTTGTTAAAATTGTAGTATAATAGTTTTATCAAAAGAATTGTTTTAATACATGAAAGAATTGTGTCACAAGTGGTGAAGAAGCCTTGATTACTCAAGGGAGAGAAGTTCTGTGAGTCCCTGGCTATGGGGTATGGAAGGAAATGCCTGGAATACTCCCCTGATGGGGGAGGAGAGTGAGCATGCATCTTAGCAGGAAGGGGCTGCTATTCTGCTCATAGAGAATCCCCTTTCTGTTCAACTCCCAATGGCCAACTTTCCTGTCTTTGTCAAGATTTAGTGTTATCTTGTCTCTTGTTTTCATTTATTACCCTTTTTTAAGCATTTATTTGAAAGACAGTATGGTAGTAATTGTTATGACATGACAAGCAGTACATATTTAGAAGACCAGAATAACAGGCATTCCAACCATGACCCTAGTATTACACATTGCTATTGTCAGAGTAGCTGCTTACTTCACAAGTATATAGGTATTGCTTTATCTTGGCCTTAACCATCCAGCAGAAAAGTATAGAAACAAAGTATAAAAAGTTAAGCCATATTTATATGCTGAGCTGCAAAAGGCTCAAGTCAACAACTTCCGACATTGCCAGTCCTAAAGAAAACCCACTACTATTATGGACTACTGGACTATATTGGACTATTTTGCTGAAATCATGCACCTACAATATTTAAATGGCAATGGAATACTCATCTCTGACAAAACTAAACAAAAAAGGGGATACAAATGAAGGACCATTTTGTATCTGTATATTCAAAATAGTTAAGGTAGACATACAGTTACTTTCTCTGAATTCAACCAATAGAAATAGTGTTTGTGGACAGGATATCATGTCTGCATCTTGTACTATGAATAACCACTAAGAAGACAGTAATATGCAATGTATTAATTATTGAAGCTGTCCTATTAATTGGTTTTTAAAACTGTCTCATTGCTATTTGTTTCTCAATAAAATTATTTTTTGAATGAGATTTTTTGAATAATTTTATTGAGAAATATATAGCAATGAGACAGTTTCAAATCGAATTGGTAGGACAATTCCAATAATTAACACATTGCATACTGCCTTCCTAGTGGTTATTTGTTGTACAAGATGCAAACATGATATTCTATTTACAGACATTATTAGAATAAATCCCTCTATTCCTTGAATTAAGAGAATGTGGCTATATACCTATCCTAAACATTTTGAATACACAGATACAAAATGGTCATTCATCTATATCCCTTTTTTTGTTTAGTTCCATCATTTAAATATGATAGGTGTGTGAACTTAGCAAAATATATTCCAAAATAGTCCAGTAGTCCATAGTAGTACTGGGTCTTCCACTTGACTGGCAATTTCAGAAGTTGTTAACTTGAGTCCCCTACAGCTCAACATAACAACGTGGCTTTATTTCTTGTACTTCATTTTTGTACTTTTCTGCTGGATGGCTAAGACCAAGATAAAGCAAGACCTATGTAACAAGAGTCGTAGCTTTTGGATCTGACAAGGTCAGTCAAATCCCCTCAAGATATATCCTGAGATCCTGTATCTCAGATGGTAGATCCTTTGTCAGTGTCAGCCATGTGGATGAGTCACAGCCATTGCTTGGCCAATGTGCTCTCTGTGAAAGCCTGAGAGAATGTTTTCTCTCCATGTGACTCTCCTTAGGCACACTCTACATCATCGATCACTTTCCTCTTTGGCTCCATAATCTCCTTGATCAGAAAATTTGGGACACAACTGAGTTACATGACGTTACAGTACAAGTTCTCATATGTCCTAAGTCTTCATTGACCTTGGAAGACTAGGACCAAAATGTTGGCTTTCCATGTAGCCCTCCTTTTTCTCTAATTTTTGATCTCAAACTTAGGTTGTTAATCCTCCAGAAGAGAAGCTTATTGTTATTACCCTACAACCTAGGCTGTTGAGCTTAACCTATCTGTCTGAATATCAAACATCTTAGGCATAACATGTAACAGGTATTTTTCATCAAGTATTTATATGTCAAACTTTAAGTCCCTATAGAATATGACAAAATAATTAAAAAATTAAAATATATATAAAAATATGAATAAAGAATTATATATGTTTACACAAATTATTTTTAAAAAAGAGATTTAGCATTAAAAACATTTTTGCATCTAGACCAGGCATAGTGGTGCATACCTGTAGTCTAGCATTCGGAGAGGCTGAAACAGGAGGCTTGCACATTTAAGTTCAGTTTGGGCAATTTAGCAAGATTCTGTTGCAAAGTAAATCAGATAAAATAAGGTAAAAATAAAATGAGCTAGAAATGTGGTTCTGTGTGAATTCCATGGGTTCAATCCCCAGGATCACAAAAGAAAAACAGCCCTTCCTCATGAGTGACAGAATAGGGCCCTGGGACTTGGCCTGGAGATCTTTCTTCTTTTATGAGAAATTAGGGCCCTTGTAATCAGAGAAATGTATGTTTGTGACAGCTTACCTGCATGCATATCCTTTAGGTGCAGGAGAACAGGGACTCTTACATTTATGTGAACATGTATAGTAGTATACACTTTTAGGACTCTAGCTGCACAATATTTATTTATTTATTTATTTATCAATTTATTTTATGCATTTGGTACAGGCTCTCACTATGCAATTCAGACTCTTCGTGACCCTCCTGTTTTTACCTCCGTGGTGCTGGGATTACAGGCACAAACCACCACGTCTGGTCTCTGTTGCCAGCTCAGCACACCCAGGGGCAGGGGCAATGGAACATGTGGTGCTAGAAATGGAAACCTGTCTCCTGCTCTTGCCTAAGCAGGTGCTTACCCTGATGAGCTGTCTTGCCAGTCCTCTAAATGCACAATGCGCAATACAATTTTTTTAAAATATACAAGTAAAATATCTAATATTAATGATTTAGCAATGAGAAAAATTAGCAAAAATTTACATATCCATGGATAAGGACTTAGCATAGAAAATTTAAATGCATTCATATATGAGTCTAATGAGTTTGGTGAGTAATTATTTAATTGACAAGTACAGAGTTTCATAGTTTGAGTTGAATAGCAATAGACTATGGAACAGCATTTTGGGCCAGCCAAATAGCTCAACAGATTAAAACACCTGCTTAGGCAGATTCAGGGTCCCGGAGTTAGACCCCCGGGGCCTGCCATGCTGGCCCCGCCCCCATGGCTCACTGAGACTGTGATTGAGGCTGGGTATAGTGGCACGTGTCTGTAATCCCAGCACCTGTAAACAGGAGGATCACTATAACTTTGATTTACACAGTGAGACCCTGTAGGATTTGTAAACCCTGTACTAAAATACAAAAAAAAAAAAAAAAAAAAAAAAGCATTTACCCTATCTCCCCATGAAGAAAAGATTAACGGTATTATGCTGAAGAAAATGATTAATAATTTGGTCATTAATGAAGCTGGGTGTGGTTTTATGGGTCTGTAATCTGAGAATTTAGGAGGCTGAGGTAAGAGAATATTTATAAATTTGAAACTACCCTGCCCTACATAGTGAGACTGGAGAGAAAAGGAGTAGGG
>NW_004524780.1:4375931-4380489 GCF_000260255.1 Octodon degus
GAGGACGAGGACGAGGACGAGGACGAGAAAGAAGAGGAGGGGGAGGACAGGGAGGGCAGTGCAGGGGAGAGGAGGGGAGAGGAGTGATATGGGAGAGGGGAGACGAGTGAGGGAAGAGTGGAAGGAAAGAGAAGAGAGGCAGAGACAGAGAGAGACAGAAAAGGAGTGAAGAAGGAAGGAAAGAAGGAAGAAAGGAAAAGAAATTTAGTTATTAAAATGTAGAGACTTTTCTCTAGATTATGTGATTTAGGATTTTTTTTCTGTTTTTCATATTTTCCTCATCATTTTTCAAAAAGCATGAACTGTTTTTCTAAAACAATATGGTCATAATGAATAGAATTTTTCTCATTATAAATCTACATTTTAATAGAAAATGAAGAAAGCTAAAGAAATAAATTAAAAATCTCATAAATCCTACCATCCTGAGAGAGTCACCATGAACTTTTTTGTTGTTTATCCATCTGCATATTTATTTACATGTTTTTGAATAAAAGAAGAAAATGATCAGTTTACTACATAATGACTTCAATGCCTCGCCTTACAATTGATCATAAGCGATTTTTAATGTTACTGAATATTCTCATGAAATGTACTTTTTAATGGCTACACATTGTAGAATATACATAATTCATTTAACCAACTACCTATTACTGAACAATTAGGAGGAGAGTTGCGTTTTAAAACAGCCATTAGGAGTTAATGACCTACGGTTGTGTTCTTTCCAAAACAATATATGCTCATAAAAATGCACAGCCTTTCTGTGTTCTGTTCTGTAAAACATCAAACAAGGCAAAGACTCAGACAAAATGCCACCACGCCACCCAGCCAGGATCAACAGTCTTAGACATAATGGAAATTCAGTGCTATTAGAGCTGGGGAAAATGTACCACTTTCTGCTATGCTGCATATTTCAAAGCACATTTAGATCAGCTGGAGATGTGTGTCTCTCAAATTGCTCCATTTGCACAGCTAAAAGACTTTGCAGTTACACACAAGGAGCTGAGGCTTGAGAGCCAGGGAGGTGGAGCTGTGTTGTCTTTTAAGACTTAATAGCTGAAGCAGCCTGGACAGGTTATTTAACCTTCTGTGAGACTCGGCCCTCTCATTTCTAAAGTGAGGGTGATAGCATTTTAAAGAAAAGCCAGACTTCACCGGAGCTCCAGGAGCACTGTGACTCAGGGCACACTGCTCTTACTACTAGCAATGCTGCTAACACTGATTGTTAAAAGTCGTGCTTTTGTAGATACCATTTCCAAAGGAGTGAACCTGGTTGGGGACCTTGGGAAAAGCCACTTTAGAGCACTGGGGACACGAGATGTGTGTAAGAGTGCTATGGGAACAGTGTTGCTCATTGCTTCATGCAAGGCTGAGCTCAGGAGCAGCTCCTCAGACCCTGCTGATGGAAACTCAAAGGAAATTGTCCATTCCGGAACATTCAACACCAAAAAGTGGAGGAAGAGAGGGAAGATGTGGAGACCCACAGACCTGCCTCTGGGAGAGACAAGATGGGGACACCAACAGTGGTTTGTCCATGCATGGAGCAAATCCTGCCAAAGAACAAATAGCACGACCTGCATGTCATCGGGCTGCAAGCCTTGGGCTTTGTACACATAGATGAACCACAGCAACAGCCTTAGCTACACCTCTTTCTGCCTCCTGTGGGTCCCAGGACTCAGGTTTCAGCAAGGATTCCTCATAAATGCTACATCAAGGCAGCACACATTCTCAATAGAGAGGAAAAGGGCCTCCTAGTGTGACAGCTATTAGAGACCAGGCTTGTTTTACAGAGCAAGTGATGTTTCTGAACACTGACCATGGGTCGCCTTCCAGTTTTAGCTTGCCATTTACTTGCTCTCTTCTTATTACACAACAAGTAAGAAAACTCTTCCATCTCTCCCACGTAACTTTCACTTTTTAGGTTCAATTTACTTCCTAGTAGCAAAGTGAGCTAGATGTGGACCCTGATGCTTTTCTACTGCACGGTACAGGTGCGCACAGCCTAAGTAGCACATGGCGGCTCCCTGCAGAGACTGGACTCCCTTTCTGTGCTGCACTGCTCTCAGCTTGCTATCTTGGCTACTGGTGCTTCAGCCAGGCAGCTGCATAGTGCAGTCCCTCCCTTCTTTGACTGTATCTGCTGCAAAAGAGATCTGTAGGATGGGCAGAAGCTTCCACAATACACAATAGTCAACAACTGTTTTAACTATTCTTCCATAGCTGGCACTTTCTCTTCAGGTTAAGAAAGTTCACTCTTATTGCAAAACTAGCTTTTCTCAGGAAAATCAAAAAATGAAAAAGACAACTAATAAAGTTAAAATTTCCCATAAAGTCACACCATTTAGATGACTGTTATTTTTGTTTTTCAACTCTCACAAATTTCTACATCAAATACTAAATAATCATTTTGATTTGGAAACATGAAAAATTCCTGGTTTGTTTTTTTTTTATCAAAATGGTTTGATTTACAAATCCCCCCTCATAACAGGGATCAAACTCGGGGCCTGGCACTCACCAGGCAGGCCCTTATGCCACTGGGCTATGTCCCTGGCTTCTAAGATGGTTTGAAAGTTGATTGAAGAATATCAGAATGTCTTTGAGTTAAAGCATTTTTTAGAAATGTATGCTTTAAATCATAAATCTTGTAAGTATAAATCTCCTTTTTAGAAATCCTCTTGACAATGGTTGCACACAATGTAATATTTCTTTTTTCACTTATGAAAAAAACAAAAATTCATAACAAAATAAGTGAAAAAATAGTTAATATGCTGTGCATCATTATCTTGAAAGTACTGTAGTTATTCCAAATACAAGACACAGAACAAAAACATTCTTATGAAGAAGAAAGAAACAGGCAACTGGAATCTTTTTTTTCAATGAAGTTAGAGAACTCAGTACTATCAATGAACAAATCAGTATACATATCAAAAATATCTTTGAGGGACCTACTGGTCCCAGCCCAGGTGCAGCATGGGTGAAAACTTCTTCCACCCCCTTGGGATGCCCGAACCACTCAGCAGCATCTCCCCCACCCCGCCTGCCTATTAGGAATTTCTGCCTCCTTCCAGGAACACCCAGACCCAGTCCTAGCCCAGGGACTGTGAGTGTGTAGGAGAGCTTCTGGCTAAACTGCACTGGTGGGACCTACTGGTTGCAGCCCAGGTGCAGCTTGGGTGAGAACCTCTTCCACCCCTTGGGATGCCCCCCATCACTCCGTAGTACCCCCCCCAAACCCCACCTGTGGAGTAAGAATTTCTGCCACATTATGGAAACACACAGAACCAGTCCTAGTTCAGGACCAGGGAGTGTGAGGGAGAGCTGCCTCTCCACCCTACTCCACCTTGTCCCCTCCAGACTCAGCTAAGGCCTGGCATACAGGCCTGGGTGAAACCCTGCAGCTGCAATCCCTGCAGAGAGTATAGGGGAAAGAACCACCCAGTTAAACCATGAGAAGAACATCTTGCCAGAGAGGCACAACAGGTTCAACCCCCAAGGGCAGCAGCAGGAAAGAGCTGAGCAAGAAGCCAGACCCAAGCCAGGCACAGGTAGATAAAACCAAACTTTGTAGATCTGCACCTGAACTTCAGTAGGTGCTAAGGTTATAACTGCAACAAAGACCTACTACAAAGGTCAAAAGACAGTGCTATACAAAATGATGAGAAGAAACAAAATACAATCTTGAACCCAAGCCAACCCATAACAAGTGCAGAGGACACTACCACAGAACAAAGTGGGAATCACACAGCTGAAAGCAATGAATCAACTGCTTCTGAAATAAAGAAATAGCTGCAGAAAGGTATAGAGGAACTCAGATGGGAAATAAAAAAAGAAATCCCTGAATTAATAAACTCTGCGGTAAAGAATCAAATGCAGAAACATATGGAAGAAACCCAATGTCCACACAGAACAATTGCAGAGGACACTAGCTCGACTCAAATGAATGAATAAATTGCATCGATAATAAATAAGCAACAGCAGAAAGGCACAGAGGACCTCAAAGTGCAAATTTTTTCTACTAGCTCAGCTCAAATGTACGAATTAATAGCGTCGATAGCAAATAAGCAACAGCAGAAAGTTATACAGGAACTCAGAGTGGAATTCTTTTCTGAAATAAAAAAAGAATTCTCAGAACTCATAAAATCTGAAGTAAAGAATCAACTACAAAAACATAGGGAGGAAACTCAATCTGAAAAAAACACTGCAGTAAAAGAATTTACAATTGCTTCTAAAGAAGACATTGATTAAAAAATTAGAGAAGATTAGAAAAATGATGGATTCATTGAATAAGAAATACAGGAAAGAAATAGATCGCATGAAGCAGAGTCAAAGAGATATAGAGGAAATTGAAATCTCAATCACAAGCTTGCAAAACCGTATAAGTGAAAGTGATGACAAGTTTCAGATCTTGAAGACAGTGGTGCAGCTAGTGAAAATGTAAGAAAGGATCTCTTGAAAAAAAATTAGGATGATAGCTACAACTCTTGTTGCACAGGTCCTGCTTTACCTTGGTCTTAACCATCCAGTAGAAAAGTATGAAGACGAAATATAGGAAGTAAAGCCA
>NW_004524780.1:4382004-4383032 GCF_000260255.1 Octodon degus
TTGAAACAAATGGACTTGGTGGACATATACAGAGTGTTCCACCCAAACACAGCTGAATACACATTTTTCTCAGCTGCATATGGGTCATTTTCTAAAATAGACCATATACTGGTCCATAGGTCACACTTAAGTATATGTAAGAAAACAGAAATTATCCCATGCACATTGTCTGACACAGTGCAATGAAACTGGAAATAAATGACAAAAGAAACAAAAAAAAAAAACCTTTAATTACATGGAAATTAAATGATACCCGACTCAGCAACCATGGGTCACAGATGAAATTAAACAAGAAATTCAACAATATCTACAATTCAAAGAAAATTCAAGCATAAATTATCGGAATTTATGGGATATGATGAAAGAAGTTCTCAGAGGGAAATTCATAGCTGTGAACTCACACATTAGGAAAATAGAACGAGAAAAATAAATACCATCATGCCGCATGTTCAACAACTAGAAAAGGAAGAGCAAACCAAACCCAGAGCCCAAAGATAGGAAGAAATCATAAAGATTAGGGCAGAAATTAATTCAAATGAGACAAAGAAAACAATTCAAAGAAAGAAAAAAGAAAAAAGCTGGTTCTTTGAAAGATTGAATAAAATCGATAAGCCCTTATCTAAACTCATCAAAATGAGGAAAAAAATTCAAATACAAGCAATAAGGAATGACAAGGGTGTAATTACCACAGACCCAGTAGAAATTCAGATTATCAAAACCACTTTGAGAATCTTTACTCTCACAGAATAAAACACACAGAAGAAATGGACAGATTCCTAGAAAGGGACAAATTACCACAACTGAATCAACAAGACTTAACTACTCTCAATAGCCCAATAACAGCCAATAAAATATGAGATGTAATTAAAAACCTGCCGGCAAAGAAAAGTCCAGGTCAGATGGATTCACAACTGAATTCAACAAGACATTTACAGAAGATGAAGTCCTGATACTCCTCAAACTCTTCCATGAAATTGAAAAGGAAGCAATCCTCCCAAAATCAATCCTGGGGGCAAGTATTATACTGC
>NW_004524780.1:4383407-4389261 GCF_000260255.1 Octodon degus
TAGATGGCCCCTACTTCAATCTGGTAAAAGCCATTTATGAAAACCCAACAGCTAACATAATCCTAAATGGGGAAAAACTGAAATCTTTTACTCTTAGATCTGCTAGAAGACAAGGATGTCCTCTATCACCAATCCTCTATCACCATTCAATATAGTTCTGGAATCATTAGCTACAGCCATTAGACAAGAGAAAGAAATAAAAGGAATAATAGGTAAAGTAGTTAAATTATTTTTATTTGAAGATGACATGATACTTTACTTGGAAGACCCAAAAAACTCCACCAAGAGGCTACTAGATTTAATACAAAAATTCAGTAGCATGGCAGGTTATAAAGTCAATACCCAAAAGTCAATAGCATTCCTCTACACAGACAAAAAATATACTGAGATGGAAATTATAAAAACAATACCTTTTACAATAGTACCGAGGAAAATGAAATACCTTGGAATTAGTCTAACTAAAGAAGTCAAACATCTTTTCAAGTAAAATTACAGTACTCTGATAAAAGAGATCATAGAGGATTTCAAAAAATGTAAAGATATTCCATGTTCCTCAATAGGAAGAACCAAAATTGTAAAGATGGCCATACTCCCAAAAATGCTGTATACATTTAACCCAATCCCTATCAGACTACCACCAACATACCTCACAGACCTAAAGAAATCATTCCTGAAATTTATCTGGAACCAGGAAAAACCTAGAATAGCAAAGGCAATCCTGGGAAATAAAGACAAGGCAGGAGGCATTACAATTCCTGATTTGATATTATACCACAAGGTTACTGTGATAAAATCAGCATGCTACTGGCAACAAAACAGACTTGAGGATCAATGGAATAGATTAGAAGATCTGAAGCCACTGCAAACACACTCAGCCACCTTATCTTTGACAAAGGGGCCAAACATACTCACTGGAAGAAAGATAGCCTCTTTAACAAATGGTGCTGAATAAACTGGCTCTCTCTATGCTGAAAACTAAAACTTGACCAAGGTCTATCACAATGCACTAAACTAAAATCAAATGGATGAAAGATTGAAACATTAAAGCAGAGACACTAAATAGCCTGGAAGAGAAAGTAGGAGGAACTCTGGAAGACATAGGCATAGGCAAAAACTTCATTTACCGAAATCAAATCACATAGGAAACAGTTGAAAGAATTAACAACAGGGACTTGCTCTTACTGAGAAGTTTTTTCATGTCAAAAGAAATTGCCATCAAAGTGAAAAGGCAACCCACAAATTTAGAAAAAAAAATCAAGAGAAATAAATACTCAGACCAAGGTCTGCTCTCTAGAATTTATAAAAAACACTAGGGCCCCAAAATTTTAAGACCCAATCCAGAAATGGGCATCCGAGATGAACAAATGCTTCTCAGAGGATGAAATTAAAGAAGCAAATAAATATATGAAAAAAGGATCCACATTCCTAGCCATCTGCGAAATGCACTTTAATACAACATTGAGATATCATCTCACCCCAGAAAGAATGGCTATCATAAAGAAATCACCCAACAACATATGTTACAGAGGCTGTGGGGAAAAAGGAACCCTTCTCCACTGCTGGTGGGAATGGCGACTGGTGCAACCATTATGGAAATCAGTGTGGAGACTCCTTAGAAAAGTTGGACTGGATATCCCATTTAAACCAGCTATTCCTCTACTGGAAATTTTCCCGAATGATCTGAAAACACCATATCATAGTCATATATGTGTGCCTATGTTCAAAGCAGCACAATTTGTGATAGCCAAATCTTGGAAACAATCAAAATGCCAATCACCTGAGGAATGGTTGGAAAAGATGTGGTATTTTACACAATGGAGTATTATTCAGCTATTAAAAATTATTAACTCGAAGCCTTTATATTGAAGTGGATGCCACTTGAACATATATGCTTATAAGTGAAAGTAACCAGACACACATGTGTAAATATCATGTATTTTCCCTAGTATAAGAACTCAAAAGAAGAAATACAAATAGAAACGTATAATACAAGTAAAAGAAAAGCAGGATCTCAAGGACTAACTAATCAAGAGAAGGAAAGGAGAAGAGCTAGCAAACATGACAATGTCAAGCCATACAGTTATATGTAGAAGATGGACAAGGCAATGATCCTGAGCATCTCCAGAAGATTTTTGAATCTAGCAGTTAATTGGAAATATTCTCACCCTGACTAACTATATATACTGATACATGTGAACTAAGAAACTGCACTGTAATTGGTAACCTGCAATAGTAGTTTCATGGTTAGTGTGCCTGTCATTCTGGTCCCCTGAATATGGGCTGCTTGTCATGACATGCCAGTTGCTGCTATGCTGTCTCTCGGGTAGATGGCTGTTCAAAAAGAAGGGGGTGGTGAATAAAAGCAAGAGACAGGAAAAGAAATATTGTGGGACTGTCCTGCTTCAGCAAGAGACAGGAAAAGAAAAGAAATATTGTGGGACTGTCCTGCTTCAAGGTTGTATATGGTTAGTGTTTTGGACTTATGTGTAAACATAAGAAGTACATAACTCTTTATGCCTATTTTTAAAATATATTCTAATTTTTAAATTTTTTTATCATATTCTGTAGGGGCTTAAAATTCAACATATCAATATTTGATGAAAAATACCTGTTCCGTGCTACGCCTAAGATGTTTGATATTCAGACACATAGTGAGGTTAAGCTTAACAGCCTAAGTTCTGTGGTAATAACAAAAAGCTTGTCTTCTGGATGATTAACAACCTGAGTTTGCATTCCAAATTAGAGAAAAAGGAGTGCTGCAAAGAAAGCCAACTTTTTGGCCCTAGCCTTCCAAGGTCAATTAAGACTCAAGACATATGAGAACTTGTACTGTGACATCATGTAACTCAGTAGTGTCCCAAATTTTCTGATCAAGGAGATTATATTGTCAAAGAGGAAAGTGATCAATGATGTAGAGTGTGCCTAAGGAGAGTCACATGGAGAGAAAACATTCTCTCAGTCTTTCACAGAGAGCACACTGGCCAAGCAATGGCCATGACTCATCCACATGACTGCACTGACAAAGGTTCTACAATCTGAGGTACAGGATCTCAGGATAAATCCTGAGGGATTTCACTGACCTTATAAGACCCAAAAGCTACTACTCTTGTTGCATAGGTTTTGCTTTACCTTGGTCTTAACCATCCAGCAGAAAAGAAAAAAACAGAATATAAGAAGTAAAGCCATGCTGTTATATTGAGCTGTAGGGAATTAGGTCAACAATTTCTGATATTGCCAGTGAAGCAGAAGACTCAATACTATTATGGGCTATTGGACTCTTTTGGAATATTTTGCTGAGTTTACACACCTATAATATTCAAATAACAGAACCTAACTAAAAAAGGGGATAGAAAAAAATGTCCATTTTGTATCTGTATATTCAAAGTGGTTAGGATAGATATGTAGTTACATTCTCTTAATGAATAGAGGGATTTGTTCTAATGATTTTTGTAATAGGATATCATGTCCGCATCTTGTACAGCAATTAACCACTAGGAAGAAGGTATGCAATGTGTTAATTATTGAAACTGTCCTACCAATTTGGTTTGAAACTTTCTCATTGCTATTTGTTTCTCAATAAAATTATGAAAAAAATATCTTTGAAGCAAAAGAATATGTAATTTCGGAACACATTTGAACTTCTACAAGTCAGTCAGAGTTTTACTAGAGATACAGATGTAACACAAGATGTACAAATGTATGAGAAATTCCAAGATTGCCTTACAATGGTCAGCTATAGAGTTGGTTAAACAAGTGTGCACACTGGTGAGTGGAGGATTCAGTCCAAGGTCTGGAGCCCACTGCAGTATTCCATGCAGGTCTGTATCAGGAGGCTGATGGGTCTATGATTTAAGGCTGATGAGTCTACACCAGACGGCTGAAGAATCCAAAGCAGAAGCAAAGAGGGTGCTCTAGAGAACCAGGAGATGATGTCCAAGTTGATGATGAAGACCAGAGTTCCTCTGAGAAACAATGGGACCCTCCATCCTTTCTCATTTTCCTTTAAGTAAAGAGTCATTCTAGAGTATGGCCTCCATACGCTAGGGTATTTCTCATAACACAAATTACAAATGAATCTTCTGTATTTGCTGTAGATTAAATCTGATACGATAGCACAGAAATATACAAGACTAAAACTATGGGTCTCAGATATAATTCTACTAACCTAAATAAATATTCACATCAATAAAACTTCACATGAATATTTTAAGTACTTTATGAATTAATACTTATAGACAATTGCAATTCTTAGATGAATGGAATCAGTCCCTTTATTCTACAGACAATTCATTTCATACATTATTTTTGTAATAAGCACAAAATGACACCATATGTTAAATTCCTTCCTTAGTTAATGCACCAAATTCCCCAGTCTATACTCACATACACTGGCAATGTGTTTTAATTATAGAGACTATTTCTTTAATTTCTTGTCATATGCAATATGTAAAGAACAAATAAGAAAATGACATAAATTACTGTTTTTATTTTTACATGTTTATTCTTTCCCTAGCTAAACAAGGAAAACATGTTCACTAAACCAGAAAGTTGTAGAGCATAAACAATGGGGGGGAAAGCCACCCATGTGGCTAGAAAAACAACAGCAGCTCCTTTCCCATTTCATGGTAGCATTTCCTCACTGTCTTCACAGTTTCTAACATACTATATACCTACTTAGTATAACTTTTTACAAACTTGCACTCTATCTTGTCATTTTAATGACCTTAGTATTTCCAATAAGGGTACCAGGTTGCATACAGTATACCCAGAGTTTGAAGTTTAGCAGGCAGGGTCTTATCATTGTAAGCAATATTGCATTGTTTGCTTTTATGATTTTATTCCATTCTTAGTGCCAGAAGTTGTGACATGTGATCAAATCTCCTCCCGAGGATACATACATAAGTATCCTGAAACTTATTGTGAGGAGACAAGTATCCAAACTAATCACTTCAATGCAACATGCCAAGTGACCCAGAATCAGATGGATAAGAGATTCTAGTGCCAACTGATCACTAAGCTTTTACTAAATTTGGGATAATTTCCTAGAGAGAAACTTCCTTCCAGAAGTGCTGCAAGTGGACCCACGACTAAGGGAAAGTTTGCAGTTTCTCAAAAATTGGCCAGCATTTCAGATGGTCCTTAAGTGACAACGATGACATTAAGCATTTCAATTTGAGCTTATTCGAATAGTCACATCAGGGCAGCAAACAACCAAGTACATTACACACTCTCGATTTGAAATGGGTACATGTGTCACATGAAAGACACACACTTTCTTTTAATAGTATAATCAGCAGTGAGTTTTGAACTCTGAAAATCATTCATTCTCAATACTGACTGAAAGGAGCACTTAGGTTTTCATAATTTGGGGGAGGTACAATTCACTTTATAATTTGTTAGAAGTCATGTATCAATTTGCCATGGAGCTACAAATTTCTATCCCAAACAATAAAACCACATTTTCTCTTCAGAAAATTTTTTCACCTTTGTATACACGTTTCATACTAATTATTTTATTGTAGCATTCATGTAGGCCTAACTAGGTCTTGGCTGTTATCTGAATCAGTGTATTCTTTCTTATTTTTGTTTCATTTTTTAAATGTAATAAAATGGTAATTTTAATTTTCAAAGTTTTATATATTCATCATATGACCGCTTTTAATTACACCTTATCTCATTTTCCATAATTTTATTGAGAGACGAATAGCAATGAGAAAGTTTCAAATCAAATTGGTAGGACAGTTTCAATAATTAACACATTGCATACCTTCTTCCTAGTGGTTAATTGCTGTACAAGATGCGGACATGATATCCTATTTACAAACACCATTAGAACAAATCCCTCTATTCATTA
>NW_004524780.1:4389742-4394553 GCF_000260255.1 Octodon degus
TTCTCTCCATGTGACTCTCCTTAGGAACACTCTTCATCATCAATCACTTTCCTCTTTGGCCCCATAATCTCCTTGATCAGAAAATATGGGACACTACTGAGTTACATGATGTTACAGTACACATTCTCATACCTTTTGAGTCTTAATTGACCTTGGAAGGCTAGGGCCAAAAAGTTGGGTTTCCTTGCAGCCCTCCTTTTTCTCTAATTTTCATTGGCAAACTTAGGTTGTTAAACATTTGGAAGACAAGCTTATCGTTATTACCATGCAACTTAGGCTGTTAGGCTTAACCTCACTATCTGTCTGAATATCAAACATCTTAGGCATACCATGGGACAGGTATTTTCCATCAAGTATTGATATGTTGAATTTTAAGTCCCTACAGAATAAGACAAAAAACACTTAAAAATTAGAATATATTTTAAAAATAGGCATAAAGAATTACATACTTCTCACATTTGCACGTAAGTCCAAAAATCTCACCATATACAACCTTGAAGCAGGACAGTCCCACAATATTCCTTTTCCTGTCTCTTGCTTTCATTCACCACCCCCTTCTTTTTGAACAACCATCTACCCGAGAGGCAGCATAGCAGCAACTGGCATGTCATGACAAGCAGCCTGTATTCAGAAGACCAGAATGACAGGCACTCCAAGCATGAAACTACTATTACAGATTACCATCTGCAGTGCAGTTGCTTAGTAAACAGGTATCAGTATATATAGTTAGTCAGGGTGAGATTCTTTCCAATTAACTGCTAGATTCAAAAATCTTCTGGAGATGCTCAGGATCATTGCCTGGCCCATCTTCTACATACAATTGTATGGCTTGACATTGTCATGTTTCCTAGCTCTTCTCCTTTCCTTTTCTTGATTAGTTAGTCCTCAAGATCCTGCTTTACTTTTACTTGTATTATAACTTTCTATTTGCTTTTCTTCTTTTGACTTCTGATACTAGGAAAACTATATGATATTTACACATGTGTGTCTGCTTACTTTCACTTATGAGTATATGTTCAAGTGGCACTCACTTTAATATAAAGGCTTCAAGTTTATCATTCCTTCTTTTTTTCCCGAAACCGGGGATTGAACTGAGGCTCTTATGGTTGCCAGGGAAGTGCCTATTTCAATGAACCATCTCCCCGACCCCCAAGTTTATCATTCTTAATAGCTGAATAATACTCCGTTGTGTAAAAATACCACATCTTTTTCACCCATTCCTCAGGTGATGGGCATCTTGGTTGTTTCCAAGATTTGGCTATCACAAATTGTGCTGCTATAAACATACACACACATATATCCCTATCATATGATGTTTTCAGATCCTCTGGGAAAATTCCCAGTACAGGAATAGCTGGCTTAGATGGGATTGCCAGTCCAACTTTTCTAAGGAGTCTCCACACTGATTTGCATAACGGTTGAGCCAATCTCCAGTCCCAACAGGAGTGGAGAAGGGTTCCTTATTCCCCAAAGCCTCTCCAACATTTGTTGCTGGGTGATTTCTTTATGATAGCCATTCTTTCTGTGGTGAGATGATATCTCAATGTTATTTTAATTTGCATTTCGCGGATGGCTAGTGATGTGGATCCTTTTTTCATATATTTATTTGCTTCTTTAATTTCATCCTCTGAGAATCGTGTATTCATCTCAGATGCCCATTTCTGGATTGGGTCTTGAAATTTAGGGCCCCTATTGATTTTTAGTTCTTTATAGATTCTAGAGAGCAGACCTTTGTCTGAGTATTTATTTTTCATGATATTTTAAAAATTTGTGGGTTGCCTTTTCACTTTGATGGTAACTTCTTTTGACATGAAAAAATTTCTCAGTAAGAGCAAGTCCCAGTTGTTAAATTTTTCTACTGTTTCCCGTGTAATTTGATTTCTGTTCATAAAGTCTTTGCCTATCCCTGTGTCTTCCAGAGTTCCTCCTACTTTCTCTTCCAGGCTATTTAGTGTTTGCTTTAATGTTTAGACCTTTCATCCATTTTTACTTTAGTTTAGTGCATTGTGATAGACCTGAGTCAAGTTTTAGTTTTTGGCATGTAGAGAGCTAGATTTTCCAGCACCATTTGTTAAAGAGGCTATCTTTCTTCCAGTGAGTATGTTTGGCCCCTTTGTCAAAGTTAAGGTGGCTGATTGTGTTCGTAGGAGCTTCAGTATCTTATTCCATTGATCCTCAGGTTTATTTTGTTGCAGTACCATGCTGATTTCATCACAGTAGCCTTGTAGAATAATATCAAGTCAGGAATTGTAATGCCTCCTGCCTTGTCTTTATTGCCCAGGACTGCCTTAGCTATTCTATGTCATTTCTTGTTCCAGATAAATTTTAGGAATGATTTCTCTACCTCTGTGAGGTATGTTGGGATAGTCTGACAGGGATTGCATTAAATCGGTACAGTAATTTTGGGAGTATGGCCATCTTCAAAATGTTGGCTTTTCCTATGATCTCTTTTTTCAGAGTACTGTAATTTTCTTTGAAAAGATCTTTGACTTCTTTAGTTAGACTAATTTTAAGGTAATTCATTTTCCTCCATGCTCTTGTAAAGGTATTGTTCCTATAATTTCCATCTCAGTGTATTTGTTGTCTGTGTAGAGGAATGCTATTGACTTTTGGGTATTGACTTTATAACTTGGTATGCTACTGAAATTCTGTATTAATTCTAGTAGCTTCTTGGTGGAGTTTTTTGGGTCTTCCACGTAAAGATCATGTCCTCTGCAAATAAAGATAATTTAACTTCTTCTTTGCCTATTCTTATTCCTTTTATTTCTTTCTCTTGTCTTGTCTAATGGCTGTAGCTAATGATTCCAGACCTATATTGAATAAGAGTGGTGATAGAGGACACCCTTGTATTGTAGCAGAGCTAAGAGTAAACAACTTCAGTTTTTCCCCATTTAGGGTTATGTTACCTGTTGAGTTTTCATAAATGGTTTTACCAGATTGAAGTAGAGGCCATCTATTCCAATTTTCTATAGGACTTTGAACATGAGTGTTGGACTTCCTCAAAAGCCTTTTCTGCATCAGGGAGATGATCATGTGGATTTTAGTTTTCTCTGTATTGATATAGTGTATTACATTTATAGATTTTGGATTATTGAAGCATCCTTTCATCCCTGGGATGAATCCTATCTGGTCATAGTGTATGATCTTCTTGATGATTTGCTGTATTCTATTTGCCGGAATTTTATTAAAGATTTCAGCATCTATGCTCATGAGGGAGATCGGCCTGTAGTTCTTCTTAGTTGTGTCTTTCCCTGGTTTTGGTAGCAGTATAATACTTGTCTCCAGGAATGATTTTGGGAAGATGCTTCCTTTTCAATTTCATGGTAGAGTTTGAAAAGTATAGGGACTACATCTTCTGTAAATGTCTTGTAGAATTCAGCTGTGAATCCATCCAGACCTGGACTTTTCTTTGTCAGTAGGTTTTATTTTTTTTTATTTTTTTAATTTTTTTTTCCTGTTTATTTATTTCATTGAAATGGTACAAATTTTTTTCCTCCTCTGCCTTTATCTTTTATTTTTTTCATAATTTTATTGATAAACAAAGAGCAATGAGACAGTTTCAAACCAAATTGGTAGGACAGTTTTAATAATAAACACATTGCATACTGCCTTCCTAGTGGTTCTTTGCTGTACAAGATGCAGACATGATATCCTATTTACAAACACTATTAGAACAAATCCCTCTATTCATTAAGAGAATGTAAATACATATCTAACCTAACCATTTTGAATACACAGATACAAAATGGACATTCATCTGTATTTCCTTTATTGTTTAGTTCCATCATTTGAATATTATAAGAATGTTAACTCAGCAAAATATTCTAAAAGAATCGAGTAGTCCATAAAAGTATTGTGTCTTCTGCTTCACTGGCGATGTCAGAAATTATTGACCTGAGTCACCTACAGCACAACATAATGCCATGGATTTACTTCTTATATTTCATTTTTATACTTTTCTGCTGGATGGTTAAGACCAAGATAAAGCAAGACCTATGCAACTAGAGTTGTAGCTTTTGGATCTGATAAGGTCAGTCAAATCCCCTCAGGATTTATCCTGAGATCCTGTACCTATAATGCTACACTACAAACAGTTGCAGATTCTTTGTCAGTGTCAGCCATTTGGATGAGTCACGGCCATTGTTTGGGCAATGTGCTCTCTGTGAAAGCTTGAATGTTTTCTCTCCATGTTACTCTCCTTAGGCACACTCTACATCATCGATCACTTTCCTATTTGGCCTCATAATCTTGATCAGAAAATTTGGGACACTACTGAGTTACATGACGTTATAGTACAAGTTCTCAGATGTCCTGAGTCTTAATTGAATTTGGAAGGCTACGGCCAAAATGTTGGCTTTTCTTGAAGCCTTCCTTTTTCTCTAATTTTGGTCTGCAATCTTAGGTTGTTAACCACCCAGATGACAAGATTATTGTTATTTCCATACAACCTAGGCTGTTAAGCTTAACCTCACTATCTGTCTGAATATCAACATTTTAGGAATAACATAGAACAGGTATTTCTCATCACGTATTGATATGTTGAACTTTAAGTCCCTACAGAATATGATGAAAATATATTTAAAATATTAAAATATATTTTTAAAAAGGCATAAAGAATTATATAATTCTTATGTTTACACTTAAGTGCAGAAATCTAACCATATACATTCTTGTAGCAAGACAATCCCACAACATTTCTTTTCCTGTCTCCTGCCTTCATTCACCACCCCCTTACTTTTGAACAGTCATCAACCCGAGAGACAGCACAGCAGCAACTGGCGTGTCATGACAAGCAGCCCATATTCAGAAGA